>NC_057808.1:266912214-266938949 GCF_018294505.1 Triticum aestivum
CGGGGAGGTGCTGCCGAAATTTTGCGTAGGATCCGGGGCATAGCATGGGAAAATGAACCCAATCTAAACATACTCGGGTGGGATTAGGACCTATCATTACCTATTAGAGTGTAGGTTGCATGGACGTAATAAAATTGACAAAGTAGATCAACTGATGAATACATACATGCTGAATTATATATATATATATATATTTGTTGTGTGTCTAGTAGCTCTGAAAGTCAAGATGAGTGATCGTGCGTGGATGTACACTGGTCACACTGGTCAGAACAAATGGAGCACTGAATGGTTCACAAAAACCAAGGGGTTTGTGCGAGCCGCATTTGCAAATGGCCAGAGGAAAACCTGGTGCCCCTGTTTACGGTGCGGCAATTGGGAAAAGAGGACAGAGGCTGAAATGGGCAAACACCTGCAGAAGAGTGGTTTTACGCCCGATTATACGGTGTGGACATTTCATGGTGAGTCTGCCCAACGTGACCGAGCTGAGGTGGATCGTCGTCGCACCGACGAGCATGGTACCGGGATGGAAAACATGGTGCAAGACTTTGATGATGCTCGGGATTCGGACGAGGAGATGGAGGAATATTCAAAGGCCTTCAATGAAATGTTGGAGTCTTCAAAACGTCCGCTCCATGAGCACACTGAGCTTTGTCAGTTGGATGCCATCTCAAAGTAATGGCTCTGAAGGCTCAGTTCAACTTGGGCAGAGAATGCTACGATGCAATGATGACAGTATTTGGACGCTTTCTACCCAAAGGCCATGTAATGCCTGCAAACCTGTACCAGTCGGACAAAATCCTCCGTGCACTGAAGATGCCCTATGATAAGATACATGCCTGTGAGAAAGGATGTGTCTTGTTTAGGCTTGACTATGCGGACTTGAACTATTGTCCCATTTGCAAGTCTTCCAGGTATGTTGTGGTAGACAAAGGTATGGGTGAGAAGACACAGACCAAAATCCCCGTTAGTGTTCTTCGGTATATGCCAATCGTACCAAGACTTCAATGTCTTTTCATGGTCGAAGAGACGGCCAGACAGATGACATGGCTCAAAACGGGCAAAAGAACCGAACTAGATGCAGATGGGAATATTTTGATTGTACACACATCGGATGGTGTTGCGTGGAAAAAGTTTGATGAATTACATGGTGACAAAGCGGCAGATCCGAGGCATCCTCGAGTCGGCATCAGCACGGATGGGTTCAGTGTGTTTGGTATGACGGCAGCCCAATACAGTTGTTGGCCCGTATTTGTCTTTCCACTCAATCTCCCCCCCGGACAGATTATGCAAAGAAAGAACATTTTCCTGACGTTGATAATTCCAGGGCCCAACTATCTGGGGAAAAATATGAATGTGTACATGCAACCGCTTAAGGACGAATTGCAAGAAGCCTGGGATAATGGGTTCAAGACATACGATGCCTATAGCAAACGGAACTTCATAATGCGTGTCTGGTACATGTACTCGACGCATGACTTGCCGGCATATGCGCTATTCGTTGGCTGGTGTGTGCATGGAAGGTTCCCGTGCCCCACATGCAAGGGAGCTCTTGAGTTTCGTTGGCTTCAGGCCGGTCGCAAGTTTTCTTGCTTCGACATGCATAGACAGTTCCTGAATCCTCGCCATAAGTTCAGGAAAGACAAGAAGAACTTCATCAGAGGTAGAGTTGTCAAAAACTCTGCACCACGTGCATTGACAGGCCAACAGACCCTGGATCAGTTAAACGCTCTCGAGCCAGATCCAGAGCGTCCAGGGTACTTCAAGGGGTATAATTCTAAGCACGCCTGGACTCACAAAACATGCTTATGGGATCTGCCTTACTTCAAAGACCTCCTTTGCCCACACAACATCGACGTGATGCACACTGAGAAGAATATCGCCGAGGCACTTTTTGGTACATTGTTCGGCATAGATGGGAAGTCAAAGGATAATACTAAGGCTAGAGTCGATCTAGAGGCGCTATGTGATAGGCCGTTACAAAACATGAAAGAACCGAAAGGAAAGCAGAACTGGACGAAGCCAAAGGCATGGTTCAATCTTGGAAGGCCAGCTATGAGGGAAATTAGCTTGTGGGTGAAAATGCAGTTGATGTTCCCCGATGGGTATGCAGCGAATCTACAGAGGGGAGCCAGTCTTGATAAATTGAAGATATTTGGTCTCAAGAGTCATGATTGGCACATATGGATTGAGCGGGTAATGCCGGTGATGTTGTGTGGCTTCATCCCTGAGGATGAATGGCTAGTACTGGCAGAATTCAGCTATTTCTTCCGTGTTCTTTGTGCGAAAGAACTATCGCCTGGCGTGCTAGAAGAAATGGAAGAGTTGGTGCCGGAGTTGATCTGCAAGTTAGAGAAGATCTTTCCACCGGGCTTCTTTAATCCAATGCAACATTTGATTTTGCATCTCCCGACCGAGGCAAGAGTGGGGGGGCCCGTGCAAAATCGTTGGTGCTACCCAACTGAGAGGATGCAGAAGACGCTTCGACAAAAATGTAAAAATAAACATAGAATTGAAGCATCGATGGCTGAGGCATTCATCACTGAGGAGGCGGCAAACTTCGTGACAGCACACTACGAAGCCAAAAATCGTCATTTGCATAATCCGAAGCCTCGGTACAATGCTGACGACCCTAAAAAGGGTGGATCCAACCTCAGCCTATTCAAAGGGAATCTCGCACCAGCCAGTGTTTCAAATCCAGTATCTTTGGATAACGAACAATGGCGGACCATTTCGTTGTATATCTTCAACAACCTGATAGAAGTGCGGCCGTACATCGAGTAAGTTCTCGGTACATAGTTTCGCAACTTCTATTTCCTTTGAACTGCTCTTATTCCTGGATATTTCATACAGTCGATACGTCGCCTTATTCTCGTATGGAGCGGTGATCCAAAAGGATTCTGTCGAAGAGTATGAGCTTCTCGCAAAGCAAGGAGGCGGCTATCCCGGTTTCATCTCTTGGTTCAAACAAACGGTAATTTCTATTAGACTTGTAGGCTAATTTGTAGGCGGCTATCCTGGTTTCATTCGCTAATTTTTGTGTAATGCAACAATCCTTTCATATTAAACTTGTAGGCTAATTCATAGTCTATGGATGCCGAATTGAGACAAGTCGCTAATGGTTTTGACTATAAGGTCCGTTCATTTGACAAATACGACATCAACGGGTATCGCTTTCGTACCTATGGCAAAGAGCTATCTATGGCCGACCGAAAGTCTACAAATTGTTGTGTATCTGCTATCGGCGAAGGAGGTACCGAGTATTATGGGAGAGTTGAAGCAATTTATGAACTTCTATTCTATGGTGAAAACCCACCAAATGTCGTAGTCTTCAAATGTTATTGGTTTCAGCCGAAGGAGACTAGAAGGACTCATGAACATATAGGGCTAGTTGAAATCAACCAAAGCACCCATTTAGATGTTCCTGATGTCTATATTACGGCTCAACAGGCGACCCAAGTATTCTATCTACCGTGGGCCTGCCAAACTAATCCAAATCTGAAAGGTTGGGATGTCGTTTATGAAGTGCCGCCACGTGCTAGACTATCTCCCCCAAAGGAAGAGGATTATGAACCTCACATTAACCCAGACACATATGAAGGAGAATTCTTCCAAGAGACACGTCTTTCCAAAAAGCGTTTCAAGAACCGCTATACTTCACCCCAAAACATTGAAGTAGACAGCGACAGTGAATCCGACATCACCCCAGAGGAGGAACAAGAAGAGCCGGAACAAGAAGAGGTTACTGCTGCGGATGACCTGTCATTGCTTCACCGATTACGTCAAGGTGGCCTTGCACATGTTGATGCCACTGAACCCTATGAGCCCATCATTGATTATAGTGATGATGATGATTATGCATTTATTGATGATACTGATCGAGATTATTAGTAGTGTCAGGTATTAAATTTTTTAATGTTGTACTTGATGATGATACACTTAAGTGATACACATATTATTATTCATGTCGGTCTTTTTTTTATGTTGTACTAATTTCGTTTACTGTTTGTCATGGCAGGTGTTGAAAGATGGTGGGCGCTGGTCGGTAGCGCGCCAAGGCCCCTTCTTCGTCGGCGCGTGGTCTGAGGTCTTCGATTCCAGACGTACCTCTCCGCCGAGCGTTGCTGGACAGTATGTCCACACCGCCGGGCCCTTCTTCGTCGACCGCGGTGCCCAGCAGGGGACGAGGTAGGAAGAGAGGAGGTGGGGCACGTGGTCGCGGGAGAGGAGGTAGGGTGACTGCTAGGGCACCTTCCTCGCCACCACCCCCAGCTGTTTCACCCGAGCACGTGACTGCTAGGGTGGACTCGTCCGAGGAGGAGGCGACACGGCCTCCGGTCCACGAGCCTCCGGTCCACGGGTCTTGGGCCCACGAACCTCGGGTCGACTGGCCTTCGGCCCACGAGAGTTTGGCCCACGAGACCCCGGAGGAGCACACGTCCGGATGGGGTACCTGGCCGGATCAGCCCGAGGAGCCGAGTGGCCATGCTGGTGATGGCGGGGAGCCGACTGATCTTGAGGAGGAGGGTGGCACCGTGTACCAGCGTGGTGCTACACGGCTCCCGTCCGTGCCGGCGACCCGCGAGCAGAGGTGGTTGATCTTCCCTGATGGGGAGAGGTACGTAAGTGCATTTAATATTTTTGTACCTTCTGCATTCACGTTTCTTCAAATAACTAATGCGTTGGCCTTGTCATGCTGCAGGGGTTGGGACCACCATCATAGTGTCCGCTGTCCCAACTCCGTCCTTGGAGTTCTTTGCCGGCAAAACTTCCCGGGGTTTGTCACGTTGCCTGGTGAGGGTCGGCTTCCAGAGCTTGGGTTGAGCTGGGAGCACTACGTGGCTGCCCCGGCCCCGCCGGATGTCATTATCGACGGTGTCTTGTGCGACACAAGGGCAGACATGGTGATCAGGACGTTCTGGGTAATTTCTCCTTTACACATTTCAAAATCTTCAACTAGCTAGTTATTAATTGTACTAATCAATATTGTCTCATTTGATTGCAGACATTCTACAGGTGTGAGGAGGGATACGAGGAGGACAGCGCAAATGTTATCCAGAACATCTGCAAGCGCCTACTCCAGAACTTACGGCACGAGGCTCGGGTGCAGGCTGTTCGAGACTACTACGCCTTGCGTGGTATCAAGAAGACCAAGCCGGCGTGCCGCGATAAGTTCCTGAGTAAGGAGCAGTACATGAAGGTAATTCTTAAGGCCTTCTACTTAAGTTCCTTCATTTAGTAATTCTTAGCCGTAGCGCTCAAGTTTCTATTTGCTAACTTAGGCACCTCCGAGATGGTGTGCGGATCGGATGGATTGTTGGGAGGTGTTGGTCGATGAGTGGTGCTCACAAGAATGGCTAGCCCTCCACAACCAGGCCAAGGACAAACGTGCCCAAATGGAAGGTGTGCCACACCATCAAGGCAGCTCCAACTTATATCAGTTCGGGCGCAACTGGGTATGTGGTTTGCTTCATGATTCATGCAATTCATTCATCATGCTAGCTTGAGCCCTTTAATTACTAATTTTCATTGTTTCTCTCTTTCAGGCACGCTACAATAAGGCGGATAAGGTGCCAGAGGTGTACGACCTGTATGCCATGGCCCACACTGGCTCTTTCAAGAAAGTCAAGGCTTTCTCTCAGTCTGACCTCGATGATGCAAACAACTTCACGAACATCTCCTCCCACAACAAGCTCGTGAGATATAGAGATGAGGGGAAGGCGAGGAAAGGGGAGGACTTTAACCCGAGCCAGGGTCCCATTGATCCAGAGCTGGTGATGATATCTGGTGGCGGGAGGTCCCATGGCTCCATAGCCATTGGAGATGGACTTATCCATTGTCCTAGCACTCTCCCGGAGATCAAGGCGCGCCAGTCGAGCTCCGCTCCTGAGATAAGGCCTCGTGAACGGCCAGTGCAACTCGCCATCAAGGTTAGTGATACGTACTCAGTTATCTTTCTCCATTACATTGTGTGCGCTTCCATCAATGATTACAAATGGTCATGTGAGTGGTGTTGCAGGCTGCTATACAGACTGAGAGAGATAGAACGGAGAAACTTCTGGCGGAGGCGGCGGAGAGGCAGCGGGAGATGGAGGAGAGGATGAGAAAGATGATGGAGGAGGAGAGGGCACGGAATGACATGCAGGCAAGGGCCATGTACGAGCTCCTTGTGGTAAGTTTCTTCTGCAGATTACTTGCTAGTCTTAACATTTGAGTCTCATTACTAACTAGTATGACTCTGTTCTGAAAACCAAATGTGCAGTCTGTGTGCGAGAAGTCCGGTCAGCCCGCTCCGCCGATGCCAGTGATTGCTCCTGGGAGCACGGTGAGTTTAGTTTGAATGAACATTACTTGGTAGTCTTAACATTTGAGTGTCGTAATGCTAACGAGACATTGGAAATGATCTTTGGTGCAGCTTAACTCCAGAAACGCATCGCACGATCCTTCTCCAGGTAGCGGCACTAGCCACCCCGCTCCTACACCTCCCTGATCACGGTAAGTTTCTCTAGTGTTTTGCTTAACAAATGCATAAAGACCTAGACTTAGCTTTATTTCCTCCCATATGCTTACCATAATGACCTAGAGTTAGCTTATTTTCCTCCAAAATGACCCATTTTACCTAGGTTAGCTTATAAATGATGCAGTTCATCCAAGTTAGCTCAAAAATGACCCCTTTTACGTAGATTAGCTCCTAAATGATCCATTTTACCTACGTTAGCTTTAAAATGGTCCATTTCACCTACGTTAACTCCAAAATGACCCATCTTACCTAGGTTATCTCATAAACGATCCATTTCAACTAATTTAGCTCATAAACGATCCATTTGACCTAAGTGAGCTAAAAAACGATCCATTTCACCTAAATTAGCTCTTAAATGATCCATTTCACCTAAGTTAGCTGAAAAAGATCCATTTCAACTAAATTAGCTCAAAAATGATCCATTTCAACAAAGTTAGCTCAAAACCGATCCATTTCAACAAAGTTAGCTCAAAAACGATCCATTTGACCTAAGTGAGCTAAAAACGATCCATTTCACCTTAGTTACCTCAAAAACGATCCATTTCACCTTAGTTACCTCAAAAACGATCCATTTCTAACTTTCTTATTTTGCCATTTTGCAGATTTCATTATGTGCTGGATGGAGTGCTTGTTCTACTCTTCTTCTTCTTGTCTTCTCATTCTAGTCACCTTAGCTATGGAGTGCTTCTTTATGTATGGATGGAACTTCTTTATGTATGAAATGATGGATGGAACTTGTTTATGTATGAAATGATGGATGGAACTTGTTTATGTACGAAATGATGTATGAACTTGTTTATGTGATGAATGCCTGTGAAATATATCTATATGTCATATATATTTTCTGTGCAAATTGTGGGATTTAACAAAAAACAGAAAAAACAGACAATATGCAGGCTCTTTGCCGTCTGCCACCGACGGCAAAGAGCTCTTTGCCATCTGCCGCAGACGGCAAAGAAGCCACGTGGCAGCCAACTGTGCTTCCTGGGAGATGACCCATTTGGTCAGTTTGCCTACAGTGGCAGACGGCAAAGACTTTGCCGTCCGTGGCAGACGGCAAAGAACCTGCACTTTGCCATCAGTGGCAGACGGCAAAGAACCTGCCATCTAGTGACGTGTAGATGACATCATAAGGCGGACGGCAAAGACCAGAGAAATTTGCCGTCCGCGGCGGACGGCAAAGGTCTGCCGTTAGCCACTTAACGGACTAACAGCGCAATTATTGCCGTCCACCCTCTTTGTCGTCCGCCGCAGACGGCAAAGGCTCTTTGCCGTCCGCCGCAGACGGCAAAGGCTCTTTGCCGTCCGCCGCCAGGAAGCAGACGGCAAATCAGCTGTTTACCGTAGCCTTCTTTGCCGGAGCCTTTTGCCGTCCGCGGCTGACGGCAAAGGTCTTTGCCGTCCGCCTTTCGAGCCTTTGCCGTCCGCCGTGGCAGACGGCAAAGTAGCTGTTTCCTGTAGTGAGAAGTGTATTTTTTTTGTAGTGCTTACCTCCTGTACTTGATGGAACTTACCATTTCTCTCCGATTCCAAATGGCTATGTTATTTCTAGTGTGGATGAAGTTATCAACGGATTTGAGCTGCTGGGGCTTGACTTCCCTATAGGTGAAGGGGAGACTGAACTGGGAGATGCCAGGAAAACTACCATTCTATGGAAAAAGGGAACACATCGTGATTCCACATTGGACGCCAAGGCCATCGACTCCTCATAGTAGCAATCCAACTCTATCTCCGCTGCCTCAGCCATCTCTGCCCTGTCAACAGACTTCGCCACCTCAGTTGTCTCCGCCGCGTCAGTAGACTCCGCCTCCTCCACCGCTTCAGCCCGGCGGAAGAGAACTGCCGCTCCAGCGGCTAGTAGTATAACTACGAAGAAATCCATAGCAGGTACAAGCGTCAAGGAGGCTCCTGACAAGTTACCATACAAATGACTGATGAAGCCCTCAAGAAGGTCGTGGATGCTGCTACTTCCTGAGCTTGCATTGGTTTTTTCCTTGAAGAGGAAAGGGTGATGCAGCAAAATAGAGATAAGTATTTCTCTCATTTAGAGAACCAAGGTATCAATCCAGTAGGAGACAACACACAAATCACCAATATCTGCACAAACAATCAAACACTTGCACCCAACGCGATAAAGGGGTTGTAAATCCCTTCACGATAACTGAGATCTGATAGAGATAGATAAAACTAAGCTAAAGATAAAGTAAATATTTTTGGGTTTCTGGTTATAGATAGGAAAGTAAAAGATTGCAAACTAGTAGATCGGAAACTAATATGATGGAAAATAGACCCGGGGGGCATAGGTTTCACTAGAGGCTTCTCTCAAGATAGCAAATAATACGGTGGGTGAACAAATTACTTGTCGAGAAATTGATAGAAAAGCACAAAGTTATGACGATATCTAAGGCAATGATTATGAAATATAGGCATCACGTCCGTGTCAAGTAGACCGACTCCTGCCTGCATCTACTATTATTACTCCACACATCAACCGACTCCTGCCTGCATCTAGAGTATTAAGTTCATGAAGAACAGAGTAATGTATTAAGTAAGATGACATGATGTAGAGGAATAAACTCAAGCAATATGATGTAAACCCCATATTTTTATCCTCGATGGTAACAATACAATATCTGCCTCGCTTCCCCTACTGTCACTGGGAGAGGACACTACAAGATTGAACCCAAAGCTAAGCATTTCTCCCATTGCAAGAAAAACCAATCTAGTTGGACAAACCAACCGATAGTTCGAAGAGAATTACAAAGATATCAAATCATGCATAAAAGAATTCAGAGAAGATTCAAATAATATTCATAGATAAGTTGATCATAAATCCACAATTCATCGGATCTCGACAAACACACCGCAAAAGAAGATTGCATCGGATAGATCTCCAAGAACATTGAGGAGAACATGGTATTGAGAATTGATGTCTACTACGCAACCTTCTTCTTGTAGACTCGTGTTGGGCCTCCAAGCGCAGAGTTTTGTAGGACAGTAGCAAATTTCCCTCAAGTGGATGACCTAAGGTTTATCAATCCGTGGGAGGCATAGGATGAAGATGGTCTCTCTCAAACAACCCTGCAACCAAATAACAAGGAGTCTCTTCTGTCCCCAACACACCCAATACAATGGTAAATTGTATAGGTGCACTAGTTTGGCGAAGAGGTGGTGATACAAGTGGAATATGGATAGTAGATATAGGTATTTGTAATCTGAAAATATAAAAACAGCGAGGTAACTAACGCTAAAAGTGAGCGAAAATGGTATTGCA
Source organism: Triticum aestivum (assembly GCF_018294505.1). Lineage (NCBI taxonomy): Eukaryota > Viridiplantae > Streptophyta > Magnoliopsida > Poales > Poaceae > Triticum > Triticum aestivum. The sequence continues at coordinate 266,922,006 of NC_057808.1, forward strand.
ATGCTAGGAAATAAGGCCTGGGGTCCATACTTTCACTAGTGCAAGTTCTCTCAACAATGATAACATAGTTAGATCATATGGTAATCCCTCAATGTGCGACAAAAGTCACTCCAAAGTTCCTATCGCGGAGAACATAAGATGAAATTGCTTGTAGGGTACGAAACTACTTCAAAGTTATTCTTTCCGATCAATCCATTGAGCTATTCCTATAACTGTCACAAACATCCCTAGAGTTTGTACTAGAATAACACCATATGACACACATCAATCAACCCTAATGTCACCTAGACACTCCAATATCACCACAAGTATCCGTGGGTCAATTATACGATATTGAAAGTGCTAGTTATCGACTAGAGGGGGGGTGAATAGGCGATTTTTATGAAAGTCTTCAAAACACGGGGGCTTTGAAGACAAACAGTAGAAATGAACCTATTTATATGCAGCGGAAGGTAGACTACACGAGACAAGCCATAGTCAAGTGTGCAATGAAGTGAAAGCACGAAGACTATCAGCAGATAGGTAGTATGGATCAGGATGGAAGATAGTATGAAGCCAAAAAGCAAAAGTCTTCACACAGTGAAACCAATCAGTTCATGCAAGCAGGCAATGAATTCACGAAGACAAACTGTAAAGTAAAGAGATGGGAAGGATAGAACCAGTTGCTCGCTGAGGACAAGGATTTGGTAGACCAGTTCCACTTGCTGTGACAACTGTATGTCTGGTTAGGGAGGCTGAGATTTAACTCAGAAGATTGGGTCTTCACCTTATTCCCCTTGAGCTAAGAACACGCAGTCCTCGCCCAATCACTCTGGTAAGCCTTCAAGGTAGACTTCCAAACCTTCACAGACTTTGTTCACTGGCAGTCCACAATGGCTCTTGGATGCTCAGAACGCGATGCCTAACCGGCTGGAGGATTCACAGTCCTCAAGTGTAACAAGTCTTCAGATCACGCGGACAGAAAGACTTTAGTGATGCCTAACACTCTTTGGCTCTAGGTGTGTTGGGCTTTGTCCTCGCAAGGATCTCTCTCTCAGATGCTTCGGAGGTGGGTTGCTCTCAAACGACAAAAGCCGTGCACTAACTCTGAGTAGCCACCAATTTATGGTGTAGGGGGTGGGCTATTTATAGCCAGGAGGCAACCTGACCTGATTTGTCCGAAATGACCCTGGGTCACTAAGGAACTGACACATGTCCAACGGTCAGATTTCAAACACACGCAACAACTTGACTTGGGCTACAAGTAAAGCTGACTCATCCAGCTCTAGATAAGATTTGCTCTCATCGTCTTCGCTCGAAGACATAGGATTTGGTTGAGCATCACATCAGTCACTCTGACTTTGTTCACTTGGACCCCACTTAACAGTACGGTGGTTCCTATGACTCAACAAAGAAGAAAAGGAAACTACGAAACAACTCTGTCTTCCCACTCCATAGTCTTCATGTGAATGTGTTCTCATGTCATAATCTTCACTGTGAATATCTTCACAGACCACCATTGTCTTCAATGTCTTCACACATTTTTAGGGGTCATCTCTGGTAGGTAAATTGAATCAATATGGGACTACTACCTGTGTTATCCTACAATTCTCACAAACACATTAGTCCCTCAACCAAGCTTGTCGTCAATACTCCAAAACCAACTAAGGGTGGCACTGGATGCATTTACAATCTCCCCCTTTTTGCTGATTGATGACAAACCGGTTGAAGTTTTCAACGGGGATAAAAGTATGTGAAAGTTTGAGGATTAAGACATTGTCTTCATAAGTAGCAAAGGCTCCCCCTGAAGATGTGCATATAAGTAGTTTGCTTTTGAATGCAAATGCACATGGCAGGTTTTACTTTGTGGACATCGTCTTCAACTTACGAAGACAATTCATCATGCATATAAAGAGATAACTAAGATAATGACATGCACAATGAAAAATGGACGTCTGCGGAATGGCTTCATGCGGAATTTATCATCGCATCACAAGGTAGCAGAAAAAGTAGCAGACGACCATCGAGTTTAAGTGTTACAACTCAAAGAACCAAATGTTTCAAAAGATGAGAGTTGTAAGGACTTAGCAAAAATAAAGCAACCACCCATAAGGACCCGCTTGAAGACTATCAACTCATAAGTTTCTCCCCTTTTTGTCAGTAAGGACCAAAAAGGTTTGAAGACATAGAGTATATATGCATTCCCATCAGGAGCGGACGATGGAGCAGGGTCGACGTTGGAGTTCGGTGGTGCCGAAGGGCCTGATGCAGTGTCGAGATGCACTGCAGCCATGGTCGGTGAAGTGGCATCATCTTCTTCATTGATGACTTGCAACAACAGCTGCAGCCGAAGATGAACGCTCAGAATCTTCAATTGAGGGAGTGCCACTCCAGCTTGCATTTTGTGGAGTCCTCTAATCAAACTTGAAGTCCTCAGTGAAGCCATCTTCGCAAAGATCGTCTTCAGGACAGAGTAGTGTGAGACTCTTCCAGGACCGCCGACAGGCTTCATGGGCAACAAAGGAGTTCTTGGTGGCCAAGTTTCGAATGCGATTGACATCCACCAAGATACTCTGCATCTGACGCTTAAGCCAGTCATGATGCTTATCCTGCTTCTGATGCAAGGCCACAAGAACTTCTCGATCATTGAGTACACGAGAACGCTTCCGAGGCCTTTGGGCAACCGTACTGACAATGGCTTCGGTGTTGGGACGATGTGGTACTCTCATATATCCAGCCAGAGGATAAGTGGGAGTTACATCATTGGGCACAAGAATTCCCTCCATTGGTTGCGAGAAGCTTTGGTGTTCAGCATTGTGAAGATGTAGAGGCTTCTTGGCAGGCTCGGGGTAGATGGCTTCAATGGACAGATCAACCTTAGGCAGAAAAACTAGATGGTTGCGCGCTGAGGGCTGATAGTCAACAGAAGAATGGAGCTTGATCAGGCGCATCATCCACCGAGCATAAAACTTCAGGCCAAACAGATCAATCCCAGATGCAGCAAGTTGTCTGATGAAGAAATCCTGGGTATTGAATCTGATGCCATTGATGATATAGAAGACCAAAGTCTTCATGGCTCCTTCAAGTTTGGCTTCAGAAGAATGTCCCTTGATTGGCCATAGAGTACGCCTCGGAATATGATAAACTATGCGTGGCAAGTACTCGAGGTCCTTCATGAAGAACTCCTTGGGGCATTCAGCATCTTGAGGCAATGGCTTCATCATGCTGAGCATCTGACTCATATTGGGCTCGGGCCTCTAAAAGATACTCTCTAGTTCATTTCTATGAAGCTAACAACCAGGCTCGTACAACTCACCTGGAGTGGGCAGGGAGTTAAGCTCAATGATGTCTTGAGCTTTGGCTTCATGATGCACATCTCCTAACATCCACTCAAGGATCCATGTCTACAGATCCCTGTTGTAGCCACGAATATGAAGTGTGGCATAGAACTGCAGCAGAAGCTCTTCATTCCAGTGCTCTTTGTCATTTACGAATGACAGAGGACCAACCTCTCTAAAGCAGTGAAGAGCTTCTTCACGACAGGGAAGCCCAGCAATAGCTTCACAATGAAGACGCATGTGTGGAAAGATTCACTCTTGATTGTATAGAATGCAGGAGTAGTAGCTGCACTGCTGATGGCTCCGACATTGATCAGAAGAGATCTTTGGCTTCGAGTAGGGATTCTTGGCACTGTCAAAGAAGGTGTTGTGTGCTCTGAAGCTGTTCACACTGAAAGAACCTGGCGTTGTTGCAACACCTGGAAGCCTTGGCAGCACTGGCTTCGGCTTCTGAACATGAGGCCTCTGCTCCACATGGTAGTCATACTGTGGTCCAGGAGCAGTGGAAGGAACCATAATATGCCATTTTACAGTGACCAGCTGCCCACGATCAATGTCCTATTCAATGGTGTGAGGCCTTGGAGGTGGAACAGTGGCTCAGCGTTCACATTGGCTTCAGGCACCACATGCGCCTCAGGCTCCACATTGTTTTCAGCCATGATAGTGTCATTGGCTTCAGTAGCTTTGTTGGTGGTAGCATCAGTGGTTTCAACCTCCGTTTGTTCAACAACAGGAGGGTCTGGCACAATCACATTCTCCTCGAGAATGACTTGATCTCTAGCTGGGGGTGTGGCAACTCTTTCTTCTTCTCTTTCTCCTTGAACTTCATCGGCTGATGCAGCCGGAATGTCTTCACCAGCTTTAGCTTCAGACTCAGAGACATTCGCAGTAGGGGTGGCTTCAGGAAACACTTGACGTGTTACTGAGCTTTGGTGCACTTCCCCTTCCGGAATGCTCGACATGGTGACCTGTGGTCTGGGGCCTTTGCGAAGCCTGCGAAATGCGGGCAACGCCTTTGATGAGGGAGTGGTCTTCACCATGTAGTTGTCGTTGTCAAGCACCGGAGTGGTGACTTGAGGTGGTGGTGTTCTGGGTGTCTCATCATGAATGGGGGTGTCTTGCTATGGGCGCTCGGCCCATGAGTCATCCTGAGCGATTGGCGTCAGAGGACGACCAATGCTGATTTGTTCACTGTGCATTGGAGTAGGCGAGGATACGTACTGGGGCTCGACTTGAGGAAGGACTACATCATCTTCAACATTGTCTTCATGACCAAGGTCTTCAGCTGTGATGGGGTCAACAGCTGGAACTTCTTCATGTTCAGGAGCTTCTATGGAAGCAGGCTCATGAATGACCAGACGACGCTCTTGGTTGGTTGAGGCTGGGAGAGCAACTGAAATGGGTTCAACAATGAGGGGTTCAGAGGCGGCAGCACACTCTTTCTTTAAAGACTTTGTCTTCAGTTTCTTCTTGGATGGGGCATTATCAAAAACATCCTTGTGCTTGTGCTTTATGGCTTCGGCTTCAGCTGCCCTTGTCTTCTTTAGCTCCGAAGCTGCTGAGGTGACCGTAGGCTTCGAACCTGTCATGCTGGCAGGGAAGACAATGTGAGGTTCTTCCTGCCTTGGTGCTTCAGTTTGGGCCACAACAGACTTCTTCTTTTGCTTGGCAGCCATCTTGGGGTCGATGCCAGGACGCGCAAGAGCCTTTCGCTTTTCAGCTTCATTATGTGCTTGAACACATTTCTGCACAAAGTACTTCATGCGCTCCCGTGGGCCTTTGGCTTCCTCACGCTTCTTGTGAAATTCCTCCTTGAGATCATGCAACATCTTCTTGAAGATTTGCACATCAGCCACACTGAGCTTGGCCATGTGCTTCTTGAAATGCGCTTTCTCATAGTCAATCTTGTTCTTGAGCTCGACAATCTTCTGAGCCAAGGCCAACTCATTAGCAATGGCTCCATGAAACGTGTCACTTATGTCCACGGGCAGCTGAAGATCATCAATACTGCTGCTCTGGTCGTCGAACCACTCATCAATGAAGTTGTTCAGTATATCAACATCAAAGAGGGGCAGATCATTGAAGATCTCCGCCTCTTGCTTACTCTTGATCAGCATCTCAGGTGCATCATCACCCAGATCTTCATCACTAGACAGATCGATGGTGTCTTCCTCATTGCGCAGAACGACAGCAAGAGTCAGTTCATGCCCAGAAATCTTCTTTGGCTTCTTGGTCTTCTTAGAGACATGTGACAGATCTTCAGACTACACACTGGGTTCAGGAGGTGCAGTCTTCAATGGCTTCACAGTCGAAGTGGTTGGCATAGCAGACGGCTTTGAAGCCTTTGTCTTCTTCTTCTTCTGCTGCTTTGGTGGTGCTGGCGCTTCTTCAGAGTCAGTGCCATTAGCGGATTGATCCACAGTAGCCCGCTGAGCAGCAATGTGGGAGAGGAGCCCATCGAAGTTATGGAAGGGCCCGATGACATTTGGATTGGCTTCGCGAGTGCCATCCTATCTAGGAGTAGATGGACCAGGGTTGAAATTGAGTCCCAGGTCCTTCTTGTTCTTTATAGACGACTCCTTGGCAAACTGATAGTTGCGCTTGAAAAGATTGTCTTCACGACACCATAACATAGTTGATGGGTCGGCATTCTCAGGCTTCGGTCCTTGGACCATGCATGGGTAGAAGCCTTGAGCAATGGCTTCAGTCTTTGACTTAGGCTGCAGATTCCTGTACAGAATATCTCCCCATGGGCGCTTAATGGTGTTCTTTTCAGCATATTCGGTGGTGACGAAGTTGTACTTGAACCATTGTTGTGCCTAATATCTTCGAATCCATTGGATTCGGGTCTTGCGCTGGTTGTAGCTTTCCTCTGGATCTGACTTGTACAGTTCAAACAGATCTGGAGGTAAATCCTTAGCAGTATCTCCATGGCACTGCCTGCCACCTTTTCTTGCCGATTTCTCCGTTGCCATTATATTCAGACTGAATGGCTTCAGAACAATGAATGGCTTCCTTCTACTTGTCAGACAAGAGCTGGCTTCAGGGGGTTGTATATGATGCTGTAAGAACTCTGCAAATGAATGCAGACTATGAGAACCAAGGGATTCTCCCACGGACATGTACCTATGACAGTATTAGAGATGCGAGGGGAGGGGAAGAGGTCATATGCATTCTCAGAAGATTTTGAAGAAAAATCAGTTTGAAGACATTAGCCTCATAGAGCGAAGACATTCACTTATTCGAAGAGAGTTGGTTCCAGATTTGTACGAATCCATGAATAAGTACAAGTGAGGAATCTAACTAGTTATGAAGGATAAGTGAATATACTTAGCATGATATGAGATGCACACAAGGACAGATCCATACTTGGAAGTGTAGAAACCACTTTTGGTTGAAGTGGATGGACTTGACGGATCAAAAAGGCAATAAAAAGGAGATTTAATTACCGACGACGAACTGCTAGACTAGGCGGAGTTAGAAGCCGAGCAGTTCAATCTACCGCGCCCTAACTTGGCAGCGGAAGACACCTACGGCGGCGGCGGAGAGGACGAGGTCCGCGGCCGGCGTGAGGATGGGGCGTCGAACAAGTCGCGGTAGCTAAGCGCTTCGCCTCCAGCGTCGTCGCGAGCTAGCGGAGGTGCTAGGGTTTGAGCGAGGTGGTGAGGTGTGGAAGAAGAGATTTTGACCGCGGTGTGTGTGTATTTATAAGGAAAGGGGCAGCACAACGTAATTACGCAGGTGCCCCTGGCGGTTCACATCTGACGGACACGTGGCTTGCGTGCAACTTATTGAAAGTTGTTCCACGTTCCCACGCACGCCTAGATTGTCGGGTGGTTGTTCCAGCTTCTCCGGTATTCAGGCAAAAAGGATATGGCCTTAAAAACAAATTTAAAGGTTTGTCTCTTTGTCTTCAGCTGACAAGGACTTAGAGAAGACAATTGACAGGTTTCAACAGAATGCATATGACTTGGATAGATAGAATTTGAGGTAGAAGCACAGAAGGGGGTTAGGATCCGATCACATTCACTTAGGTAAAAAATATGAAGACATAGCTATTAGTGAATGCTGTAGAGGACAGAACACACATGTATAATTATATCAACATAAGACCAACTAAACATTGCGAAGATAAACCTTGAAGTCAAATCAATGTTGAAGACAAACCAAATGCGAAGACTATGCAATTATGACGCCAAATGAAATACTTCAAAGGATTTTGGTGGTGGCGTTACCCACCGCATAGGAAGTATTAGATCCAAACACGACGCACAATTATCGTGGCGCTCCGAAGTCAAATTCCACATTAATGTATTCACACCTAGAGTGTATGTCTTCATTGATTGAAGATATACGTTACTTCGTGCGTTGCACATCTAAGTCATCAACATGCATAAGCGTTAGGATGTGTGTCCAATTACATGACATTTGAGGATTCTAAGATATTTATCTCACACCGCAAATCGCAAAACCTTTTCTCATCCAAGGGCTTTGTGAAGATATCTGCCAATTGCTCTTCAGTGTTGACGTGAATGATATCAATATCTTCCTTCTTGACATGATCCCTGAGAAAGTGATGACGAATCTGAATGTGCGTTGTCTTCGAGTGCTGAACTGGGTTGTTGGCAATCTTGATGGCGCTTTCATTGTCGCAGTAGAGTGGCACATGCTTCAGGTGGATGCCATAATCCTTGAGAGTTTGCTTCATCCATAGAAGCTTAGCGCAGCAAGATCCAGCAGCAATGTATTCAGATTCAGTAGTGGAGAGAGATACACAGTTCTGCTTCTTTGAAGACCAACAGACAAGAGATCGTCCAAGAAAGTGACATGTGCCTGATGTGGACTTCGATCAACCTTGTCCCTAGTATAATCAGCATATGAGAATCCAACTAGATCAAACTCTGAGCCCTTTGGATACCATAATCCTAGTGTTGGGGTGTAAGCCAAATATCGAAGAATTCGCTTCACAGCTAAGTGATGCGATTCCTTTGGTGCCGCTTGGAATCGGGCACACATGCAAACGCTAAGCATTATATCTGGCCTAGATGCACATAAATAGAGTAAAGAACCAATCATGGAGCGGATACCTTTTGATCGAACTCTTTAGCATTCTCGCCGGGACCCAATTGACCTTTGGTTAGCATTGGCGTCGTGTATCCTTTGCAATCTTGCATTCCAAACTTCTTTAGGCAATCTTTGAGGTATTTCTCTTGTGATATGAAGATGTCGTTGCTCTGCTGGCGGATTTGAAAACCGAGGAAGAATTCCAGCTCACCCATCATGGACATCTGATATTGCTCTTGCATCATATGTCCAAACTCATCACTGTATCTCTTGTCAGTGCAGCCAAACATAATGTCATCCACATAGATCTGGCACACAAATAGTTCACCATCGTATGTCTTCGTGAAGAGAGTGGGATCCAGGGAACCAGGTTTGAAGCCTTTGCTCTTCAGGAAATCTTTGAGTGTGTCATACCAAGTGCGAGGGGCTTGTTTGAGGCCATACAGTGCCTTGTTGAGCTTGTATACCATGTCAGGATGTTTTGGGTCTTCAAAACCAGGTGGTTGTGCAACATACACTTCTTCTTCAATATTGCCATTGAGAAAGGCACTTTTCACATCCATTTGATACAGAAGGATGTTGTGATGGTTGGCATAGGCTAGCAGTATGCGAATGGCTTCAAGCCTAGCCACCGGAGCAAATGTTTCATCGAAGTCAATCCCTTCTACTTGAGTGTAACCTTGAGCAACTAGACGAGCCTTATTTCTGACAACTTGGCCATGCTCATCTTATTTGTTGTGATAGATCCATTTGGTGCCAATGATGCTGTGCTTGCGAGGATCAGGACGCTTAACTAGTTCCCAAACATTGTTCAGCTCGAACTATTGAAGCTCTTCTTGCATCGCTTGAATCCATTCAGGTTCCATGAAGGCTTCATCAACTTTTTGAAGTGTGGTGTGGATCCTTGATCCAGCACCTAGCACCAAATACTCTGAAGTAACTGACGTTTGGCTTCCTACCAATTAGTAGCTCATATGATGTCTTCTTTAGAAGCTTGTGAAGATAAACACGGTTGATGACGTGACATGCAGTGCCAATGGCTTCAGGACAGAATTTTCTTGGAGTCTTGTACTCATCAAGCATTGTCCGTGCCATCTCATTGAGGGTTCTGTTCTTGCGCTCCACGATGTCATTCTGCTGAGGTGTGTATGGAGCTGAGAACTCATGAGTGATGCCCAATGTATCAAGATAGGTGTCGAGGCCAGTGTTCTTGAATTCTATGCCGTTGTCACTTCTTATGTGCTTGATCTTGATGCCATAGTTCATCATGGCACGGTTGGCGAATCATCTGAAGACATCCTGCACTTCATTCTTGTAGAGGATTATGTGCACCCATGTATACCTAGAATAATCATCAACAATGACGAAGCCATAGAGGCAAGCAGTGGTAGTAAGTGTAGAGTAGTGAGTAGGGCCAAATAAGTCCATGTGAAGCAGCTCGAAGGGACGTGACGTCGTCATGATTTTCTTCGAGGGATGCTTTGGCCCTTGTCATCTTTCTAGCTTCGTAGGCACCACATAGATGATCCTTCTTGAACTTGACGCCCTCGATGCCTATGACATGCTTCTTCGCGAGAGTGTACAAGTTCCTCATGCCAGCATTCCCTAGCCTCCGATGCCAGAGCCAGCACTCTGAAGCTTTTGGTAGAAGACATACGACCAATTGTGGTCCTGCTGAAAAATCGACCATGTACAGATCGTCTTTTCAATACCCTTCAAAGACTAGAGATTTGTCAGATTCCATAAGAACAAGGCAACGATATTTTCCAAATATCACAGTCATGTTCAGATCACAAAGCATTGAGACAGACATTAAGTTGAAACCAAGGGATTTAACAAGCATCACTTTATCCATGTGCTGATCCTTTGAGATTGCAACTCTACCAAGACCCAAAACCTTGCTTTTACCAGTATCAGCAAATGTGATGTGACTCTTGTCAGATGGACGTAGGGTTGAATCCATGAGAAGACTTCGATCAACAGTCATGTGGTTAGTGCATCCACTGTCCATAATCCACTCAGAAGCCTTTGGTGTCGTACCCTACAGTGCAGTTTGGGGGATAGGCTTCACCAAGGGAAATGTGAAGCATAAACATTTGACGAGCAAGCATATTATCAAAGTTCAGATCCTGGTTTGGGTAGATAGGATGTTTGTCAAGAAATCCTGGGACAAAATACATAGTAAGACCATTTGGAGATTTTATCTTGCGTCCCACAAGATGTTTTAGGTCCCCAGCATAAGCATGAGACGCCTTTCATTTCCGGCTGGAGACCTTTCCCTGCAAAAGAGAGTTAATTTTTCTTAACCATTCATATCTTCAGGGGTGGCTTAGAAGCAATGAGTCTAAGTGCAACATCTGAGAACTTCGGCTTTGGAGCCCTAGCAAATAGCCTTGCAGGAGGTGAATAATACTCATAATAATAAGCAGAATAGTTTTCGGTTTGACGAAACACGCTCATATTCATAAGTTTGGGTATGGCTTCCATGCAAAACATTGGCGTTAGGGTGACTCTGGTGAGTCCTCTATCTGTAAGAAGCCTTCGGACCATATGAAGCCTTTGGTCTGGGGTTTGTCTTCTTCCCAGGTGGTGTCATGATGACATTCACAGGAAGATTCTCAAGACAACTTTTGGGCACTCAGATCTTCTTCAAAGGTGGTCCATTCCTGCATTTAGTACCAATATACCTGGCAAACACTTCACCGTTCTGATTCTTAAACAGTTTATAGTTTGCGTCAAAGGATTCATCAATGATAATCGGGTTAGCACAAGTGAAGCCAGATAAGCTAGATGGATCCACTGAATGTCCCTTCGCAGCAACCCATGTGGTTTTGGGGTACTGCTCAGGCTTCCAGTAAGAACCATCAACATTCATTTTCCTCTTGAACCCAACACTGGTACGCATCGGTCCTAAACAAACGGTTTTTAACCCCTTTCCGCGATGGCATTTGGAACCGTCGCCAAGTGAGTGTGTGCGATAGGGTGTCCTTCCCACACGACCCAGAAATCGTCGGGGATAGGCCCTCCTGGGACCCAGGCTAGGGCCGTGTGCGATCGGGCAAGGCATCGAAACCCAATCATTTCCGTAGGTATGTACATCCCACACGGTAATCCGAGAAAATCATTTCCGTAGGTATGTACATCCCACGCGGTAATCCGAGAAAATCATTTCGGTAGGTATGTACATCCCACTCGGTGAATCCCAGAAAAACATTTCCGTTCGTATGTATATCACACATAGTCAATCCAAGGAATACGTTTCCGTTCTTATGTACATCCCACACAGTCAATCCAGGGAAAACGTTTCCGTTCGGACGTACATCCCACACAGTTTTATGCGTAGGCTCGTGTGTGAAAGGTGTAACTATCACACACGGTCTTCCTTGGTTAACTGTTTTCTTTTATCAACTATATCACACACGATTTGATGAAAAAAACTGTGTGGCATTGGACTATCCATCGCAAGCGCTTTTACTGCTAGAACCGTTTGCAAAGGTCCATGACACATTTACCAGGTTTATTAGTTTACAATTAATAATTCCAGTATTACAAAAATTCACATTTCATATCGAACAGCTGTTTGCCAATTTCATATCAAGCACATAAATATATTATAACATCATAGTACGGTAGCTACATGAAAACAGCACAGGACAACATATAGCTAGTTCAACTTCATAAGAACAATATATTCATTTCCCTAATCGAGATCATCCAGGCTCGTCTTATCCACCTCTACTTTCAGTTCAGTAAGAACACGTTTTGCACGGGCCAACTGGGAAAGTGGCTCCTCCTTCGCCAACACCATCTTAGCAAAGTCTGATTTAAAAAATCTGAGCTCATTCTTCACCTTCAACCTTTTATCCCGCATCTTGAAATATGCTTCAGCGTTGAAAAGACTTTCTCTAAGCCTACGTGTGTTCTCTTCCTCATACGTGCTCGAGAGCTTCGCTAGGCACATCTTCAAATACTGTGGCCACTCTTGATCAACCCACTCCAAGTAAGAACACTTCCGTTCATCCTATAATATTTAAAACTAGATCAGTAACAATTGTAGTGGAAATGGGTTTATAGCAACATAGAAAATCACCAATGCTTATAGTAACAATTGTAGGGGAAATGGGTTTATTTTCAAAAAGTGAAGAAACATGTTAATTATGACATATCTTCTCAAAAAGATCAATGTGCAAATGAAATAATTGGTACTGAGACAACAACCAAATTCTGGAACATCAGAAGCTATAATTAACTACAATGACGCTACAAGTTCTTACTCATGTACAATAAATACAAATCGAACATTTTATGAGGAAGTTAAATATAACTGCAACAACATAGCGACAGTGTTTGGATGACAGCAAATTGATACTAACAGGTGTGTACATGCATGAATTTAGTAACATAGAACTAATAGCACTAAGGCTGTCCACTATGTATGCCAAAACTGGGGTAAAGAAAACTGTTGCTACATCTCGCACTGGTGCCCTGCACTGGCGAGCCGATGCAGCGGAAAAAAAATCAGGGACCCAGACTCCGGAGCACTTAGTTGCTCCGACGCCCAGTTCCTTCGTGCCATAAAGATTTAGTATTTTACTGCTTGGCTGCTTGGATGTGTGGACCAAAGTTGGCTGCACAAACTACTGAAGCGGTGCCAAATAATTTTCTAATGGCACCACTGATGAGATGGCAACAATTTAAGATACTAGGTACAAAGTGTGATACTGTCTTAGAATGCATTTGGTTGAAGGTGTGGTATGAATGGCTTGCGACCGTGACAGTGTCTGAATCACATCTAACAAATGATTTGTAACAACGAAAGAGGGTCTAACCTTCTTTGCACATGCCAGAAACTTCCTCCCACTATCCACAGATTAAAACGCAACTAGCTTCACGCATGGAGATTGATGGTGACAACGAGCAGATAGATCTTCAGCCACCCCGCTCCATTCGTTGCCACTGATGGTCCTAGGGAGCTACAAGAGGAAGAAATGACTCAAATCGAAAGCCGGGTAAAAATGCTTCATTCTAAGTCATAGACCGAGAGAGAGAAGAGAGGCATACCCAGGTGGTGAAGGAGTAGTCGCCGGAGGAGGAACCGCTAGAGAGGTCTTTGAAGAAGACCATGGCGACCCCGGCGGTAGGATGCGAGACGGCGAGAGCGAGGAAGTGGCTATATCTTAGCAAGGAAGGAAGGAGGAAACAGGGGAAATGTGACTTGTGGTCGGGGAGAAAAGGGGTGGGGAGGGGGGAAGGGGGGCGGGGTAGATATTTTGGCGGTAGGCCAAAATTTTGGAAATGTGGAGGGAAACTTTGTGCGCGGTGCCGCCGGACCATTCACTTTGAATGATTGTGTGCATCGCAAACGATTCTTCTCCTTTACGCCCATGGGATGAGTTTGATAATTCAAATTTTGGTGGAAATTTCCCCGGATATGTCATTGCATAATTTAACATCACTTGCTAATTTGGGCACACAAAAGAGCGTACAATAGACATACCACACTTACTGAATCGAGCAATTTTAGTAATTACACAGTGCCAGTTGACCTAAACATTGCTCTAACAAAAGACCAGCATTAAAAACAAAGCCTAAGTACGCATAATTTTAACAAATCCGCCGCCGCGCCGGCCTATGCATCGCCGGTGTGAGATGAGACGTCGATGACTTGTCCTGGCGACATGCCGCCATTGGTGGACTCCGCGCCCCCCTGCTGAAGTCGACCGCATCCTCGTCCTCGTCCTCGGCGCCGCCCTCAAGGTCATAGTACTCGTAGTAGTGGTTGCGCCAGAGCTCGCGTTGGTACCCCACCGCCGATTCCTCGACGGACAGACTCTTCTCTACCTCGACCTAGGCCACACGCAACTCCTCCTCCCGGCGCTCCTCGATCTCCGCCACCTCCTTCATCTCCAGCTCCCGCTCGGTGACCTCATGAGGAAGCAGGTGCTCCATGGCCACCGCCGCCTTTTCAGACATGGGTTGCATGCTGGAGTTCGAGGTGGCCTGGAATATCTTAGCGTGTGCATGCTCGATCTTGGCGTGGATGGCCTCGACCCGGGCCAGGGTGACATCAGCGGCACGGACGGCAGCTCGAGCGCTCTCGGTACTTGCAGCCGCTGTCGCAGCAGCAGCTGCAACCGTCTCGTCTGCTACAGCTGCCCTGTCGGCTGCCGTAGACACCCTCTCGGCGGAAGCGGCGTGCTCAATGAGTATGCGGCGACACTCTCGGCGCAGGCGTCGGCGCTCGGGGGGACGCGGCCATTGTACGGGCCTTCACGAAGCGTTTCCACGGCGTCATCTTTGCAAGAAGGGGCTGCGGGAATGGGGATCAGGATTCGTGGATTCGGGGGTTGGCGGCACTAGAGCAGACGAGCCGGCGAAGCTTAAGGAGGGAGACTTAAATAGACCCAGATATTTCATCGCAAACGGTTCCTAGAAAACAACTATGTGTGATGTTGTAGATATTTTTTATTAGTTGTGAAAGACGAATTTGGAATAAAGTGCCAACGGATGGTGTTTTAAATGAACAAGAAATTTTGTAGTACTAATTGTAGCGACCCGACCTCAGACGGTCAAGTCTCTGTGCTTAAGTGTCATCCCTGGATCGGTATGCTGACACACAGTACTCGAGGATTAATAACAGAGGTAAATCACATGTATAAAGTAACGTAAATACTATTACCTCAATCCATATAGTGGAAGTAACAAAGGTTGTGGACTCCCATCAACACCAACGACAAAGTTGAGTGTAGAAATTGTAACCCTAACGTATCACTTACTCGTCGTAAGAAATCCTGCAACATGAGACCTTGCAGCCACAAAGGGTCAGTACATTGAATGTACTGGCAAATTCGCACCATAGGATAACGATGAATAATAGCTATCACTACATGCATATTTGGCTGGTGGAAAGCTCTATGGTTATAATGTTTTTGCGAAAAGCTAATTTTTCCCTACTACAAAGGAATATATTTTATTTAACTACAAAGTTGGTTGAAAAATATTGAGAAGGTTCCTCCAACTCAATCCCAAATTAACATCAATAACCCAAAAAATTATTTAAGTGACGTGATGAGATCAACATGATAATTCAAGAACTAGATACTCAAGATGTCCATAACCGGGGACACGGCTAACCATGATTAGTCTGTACACTCTGCAGAGGTTTGCACACTTTTCCCCACAAGACTCGATCTCCTGCGTTGGATTACTCGCACTACATGGTGTTTGAGAAACGGATGACCGAGACACAGTCTTTCAGGAGCATTAACTCTCTACTCTGGATAGACAGTACCACCTACAACCCACTACATCTGCTAGTCTACCTCTTCAAGAGCTTCATGCAACTTACCCAACTATGCCAGAGCCCATAATGGCTTGTGGCTGCACACGGAAGTTTCTAGCATGAATAATCTTATGATCCCTTTGAGCCTGGGTGGCGGGCCGTAGGATGATCACACGGGTCCTCTGGGATATCCTAGGACAACACTGGTTTCTCCAGGTGCCCACAAGCAATCCACCCAGATGTGTATTAAAGTTGCCACCTTAAGTTGAACCATTAAGTAACAATCTCACATCTGTCATCGATACACTCAAACCCAATCCATGTCTACGAGCATAGCATGGCAATATAAGCATAGCGTAGAAGTCACTCCCAAGGTTTGGATGCAGGGCAATAGGTTCCTACCCCATCAACTACTTCCCTACACCCACATGTTATCAATCCTACTCATGCAATGTTTGAGGGTGAAACTAATGCATAAAAACTGGGTATGAAAGGGATATGATCAAAGTGTGAACTTGCGTGTACAGTTGATGAAGATGATTCGCACTCAAAACTCTTGATAGTTCTACTCGTCACACTCCGGTCAATCTATCGTAAGCAAGCAATAGTAACCACACATAAGCAATCACTCAAAAGATCAGAAAGAACGAAGAAGAAAATTCGGAAAACATCAAACCAAGCAAATAACTCTTTCAACATAAAACAATTTCTAACAGTCCAAAATTATGTGAATTTGGCCTTATCAGAAAGTTTAGGCAAGAGCTTCGATTTGCAAAAAGAATCAAATCAAACGGAGTTATAAAACTTGAGTTACGATCAAACAAAGTTCAAATACAAATCTGATCTAATTCAAATTTTAATACTTTGAAAAACATGTTCAAGTTGTTTTACTAGATAGAGCAGATCATAACGAAGAAGCGGGCGATGGTTTCGTTGGATTTGGATAAACTGGCTAAAAGTTGTGACCGTTTGAAGAACAGGGACTATTCGGTAAAACTTTAATTTTGAAAAGATCCCTGACCTAAATAAAACAGAAAAAGAAAAAGTTAACCGACGAACGCTCGCTAGAGAAGCATAAGTGACGAATTCGTCCACTACAGAGGCCTAACCAGTAAATGTTCGCTATTTAGAGCATACGGATTGGTTTTTTAAAAGAAAAACCTACTCTAAAAATGGAAAAACCGGGTGGTGGTTTTACTGGTTCGCGACGAAATAAACCGGCGGCGGTTTCCGCGGCGGCGAGCTTCGTCAGCGGCGGCGCTGCTTCAACCGCGAGGCGCG
>NC_057808.1:266939368-266946172 GCF_018294505.1 Triticum aestivum
CAGCACCGCGAGTACAGAGGGAAGGAGAGGAGCCGGGGCGCTTTATAGGAGGGAGGCGGGGTAGTGGCGGTGTGATGTGCGGCGGCGGGGCGCGAGATGCGGCGGCGGCGGCGCGAGCAGCGAGGGGAGGAGGGGAGCCGAGGCGGCTTTATAGGAGGGAGGTGGGGCAGTGTCGTGCGGGAGGGGCAACGGAGAGGCGGCGGAGGGAGTCCCGCACGGACGCGGGCGGCGGCGGCGGTTTCCGTGGCGGAGGCGGACTCTGCCGGAGTCGGGGACGGGCGCGGGCGAGCTGGGCCGCGGCCTGGCTCGGGCGCTGGGCCGGCCCAGTTAGCGAGGGGAAACTTTTTTTTAACAAAGAGAAAAAGAAACGAAAACGAAAAACAAAATAAAATATTATATAGGCATATAATATGTAAAAATTTCCAGAAAATTATTTTCTACAATGTCGACATTTTTGTAAAATGAAATAAAATCGAGAAAAATTCAAAGAATTCAAAGAGTGCTACCGCCCTACTATATTCCAACAAAAATCGTTAAAAAAACCAAAATGATTTCAAATTTATTTATCTCCAATTTTCTGATGTAGGGAATCATGTTACCCTATTTTCCATATATTTTTATTTTGGAGAAAAATAATTTGAATAAAACCCAAATAACTCCAAATAGAAAATAATTTCAAAAGGACTTTGAAATTTGATTCTTTGAAACTCCCAACTCATATTTCATATGTTTTGAAGAAGTCATTTTATCTTCTCTCATGAAAATCATTGAGTTGCTTGAAGTTTATGAATTGGAAATATTTCCAAATGAAATTCAAATATTTTCATCACCCTTTTTCATTTTTAAATGGAAGAAGTCATGTCATCTTCTCTCTAGGGTTTTGTATCTGAAAAGAATTTGAATTCATGGAGATCAAAATGCAAAAGGAAAGTTTGGGAAAGTCCTTTTATTCCCTCTCATTTAACTCTCAAAAAGTTTCGAAAGTCACTCAATTTCACACAATCAATCAAACAATCAATCAAATCTATCTATTTATCATAACATTCCAAAATTAAGAATTTTGGGATGTTACAAACCTACCACCCTTAAAATGAATCTCGTCCTCGAGATTCGGAGAGGCTAGAAGAAATAGGTTAGGTTTGGGGGTCTTCTCAAAATCCATCGATCTTCTCCGGGGGTCTGGAGTGCTACCACCCTTAGAAGCAAGGTTACGGTTCCATCAAAACTCATATACTCCATCCTTATACTTGATAAGGCCGGTCTTCTCAAATTCTCGGGAAAATTCCTTCTTTGACTCTTCCGGTAGTGGCATAACCTTTACCGCGATTCCTTCTGTCCTTTCATCTGGGTAAGGCTCTTCCATTACTGGGTCTTCTTAGCTGACGGGTCTAGCGCCAATACTTAACAACTATCGATATCTCATGGTGATCAACAATTTATGGTTTCTCCTGCAGGAAATGGGTCTGGGTTGATCCTCACCGTATAACCTACGGTTGGCAACAGCTGCCTTGTACAAGGCAAAAATACTTATACCATTCTAAGGTTTAAAAAAGGATTAATATCACCGTCTCTCTATTATAGGCAAGTCACTCAGATTTACCATCCTGTATAGCAAAGGCGAATAATAAGAGTAAGTCGGTATGGTGATCAATCCATCCCGCACCCAAATCATTACCTTGTATATGGTTTAGCGAATCTCGCATTCTAACACTCGGTCATTCTCACAAGCATTGCAGAATTTTTCGACGAACCAAGTTCGGATACATCCATTGATTCTGCAAGCCAAACAAAACATCTATCGTGCCTTCACAACTCTCAGGTTTTGCGTTACTCCTATAAGATCATCTGTCGATAAGGTCGAACTCTCTTCCAGGGTTTTTCCTTCAGCAAGAGTCTGCTTGCTTCTTGGCAGGTCCTGGGGCCTGTGGGTTATGGCCCATCTCATCACTTGTAAACCTTGAACTCATCATCTGGGCAACTGATCATTATTCCAACATCCAGCTTCCTAGCATTCTTAAATCCTTCCAATTATACTGTTCTTCCTCCTTCTACCGGTACCAAGCTAAGAAGTGATTACTCCGTCTCACCATGGAGTTATAATCGCTCCATATTACCAACGTTCAACCTCCTTTATATCCAATAGTACTTCATCCCTTCGTATTCTTGGGGTATCCCACATATCGAGATAAAAGTCGTACTTATGATGTCCACTCCATGGAACATCATTATCCTTTCCAGGGGTCAAATCTCCTCACAAGGTACTACCACCCTTGAAATGCACAATTCTTCCATAGACCATATTTCTCATATCCTCGAAAATGGTCAAAATCTTTCTTCATAGAGTAACAACTCATAAAAATCCAAATCAGTACCAACGATGATAACTTTATTGGTTCTCAAATTATTACAATCTCCTGCATTTCCTTTACATAATTTACTTCTCCTAAAATTAAGGGTGCTTACTACTCTATTTATTACATTCCTTACTGCAGTATCAAAATTCTGAAGTACTTTGCTCATGCTTCCTTGCGTTCTGGACATTGCCTAGCCCCATGTCCTACTTTTTTGCAACGTAAACAAATGACTTTCGATAAATCTCGAGGCTTATTTGGGATTGTGCCTACTCCTTGGTTTCTTGGCTCCTTTCCTGGGCACATATTGGCATAGTGACCCAAGGTTCTGCACTTGAAACAGGTGATGTAACTCAGGTCCTTCTCTGCAGAGATTTGGTTCTTCCTGGTAAATTTTCTCTTCTTTCTTCTGGATTTCTTCGTTCCGATCAATACTTCCATTTCATGTGGATCAAACCCCACTTCTTCCATCGGGAAGTCCTCCAGGTACTCCTGGCTTTCCTTTGTGCAATAGCGTGATAAATGTCCTTCGTCTCCACATGAATAACAAGCATGGGAGTAAAATATGTTTAGGCCTTCTCCATCGGGGTTTTCAACAACTTCCTCCTTCACTGGTTCCTCAAAACTTTCCCTGAGGGCTTCTTTCATTGCTTCATTCTTCTGCTGGATGGTTCGTTGTACCATAGGGTAAATGTGACAGTGAGCAGGGTAGTGGGTAGTCCCTTCACACAGGAAACAAGTCACGTGCATAGTGGGGCATTCTTCAGCTGGGTGACTTTCTTCACAATGAGGACATCCATCATTGTGTTCCTCATGGGTGTGTCCTATTTCTCCACAAATCTTGCATGCACAAGGCTTCTTCATATCATTTCCATAAGGCTTCAATTTCTGGGGCATAAGCCGAGACTTTAGCAGAGTCAACTTAAATTCTTCCCAAGTGGTTACTCTTTGCCATCCATTGATGGTTTGGTACAACCTCCACCAAGTAGCAGCACCTGTTTCAAAGTACTGAAGGGCATGCTGGGCCATATCCTTTTCGGTTATAGTGTTATTCTTCATGTGATGCTCTATGTTCTGAATCCATCGGTCCATCTCCAATTGACTTATCGGCCTCGGAACTGTGAGTTCATCTCCATTCATCCTCTATTGGGTCCATGGGTTTTGGGGTGAGATAAGAGAGATAGAGAGGGATACACACAATACAAACAATAGTTTTGAAAAGACAGATTTTATTTTGTGGCTGTCGGAAAAACATCAAACAAATGACAGCTCACAATCGTCGCATCTAACGTAGGTATATAACAGGGGTTTGGTCTTCTAAGGGTCAACGTCGCCAAACTCTTCAAGTCTTGTTCATGTCTTTGATGGCTTCTTCCAATCATGCTTGTCCTTCTCAAGTTCTCTTGCCAGATCCTCTCTGTTGACGCGAAGTCTCTCGTGGCATCCTTTAATATTGTGGAGTTGTGTTCCAAACTTCTGGGTTTCAACATCCTTGGCATGAACCATGATCCTACTGTCCTTCAGTTCCCGACGAATCTCTATATCTCGAGGTTTTGCTCCTTCAGCTTGGCTACTATCAGCTTCTGATTCTGAGTTCCTCACGAAATGCCTCCTTGTGAAATACGGCTTCCTGCAAGTCCAATCTTAAAATTCTTGATGTAATACTCCAGATCCTGGTGATACACCAGCTACAGTTAAAACTTCATCTTTTGCTGATAGATGCTCCATCGGCCTTCTTCCATCCAATCCTTCCGAAGAAATGCATGCTTAACTCAACATGGTGGCAATAGCATAAGCGGGCGATAACACCATGGTTAGCCTTGTCTATGCCCATGTTTCTACCAAGAGCTTTCATTCCATAATTGATCTCCTGCCTTGGGGGTTTTTCTTGACAAAATCTTTGAGTTTTTAACTCTCCATGTGCCGGTCTTTCTCCGATACACTTTGATCTCCGGTATTGACAGCTTCCATAGTCTGACAAATTCCATAAGGGTAGCCTTCCTAGGTCATACAAATCTGGTAATTCTACAGGGCCTTCAAATTCTCCTAGTCTTAGAATTCTTCAACTGTTGTAGTCTCCATTATCATAATGCATGGTAAAATCCTCTTCATTCTGAAGTGGTCTTAGTTGTCTGATATCTTGTCCTTCTCAGAGTAGTCTCATCAGTCGAATCTTCGTGTGGTCAAAAGGGGAAAGGGATATAGTCTAACTAAAAGGGAATTTTTGAATAAGCTCAGAAGAGAAGAGAGGTAAAAGATCTTTTTAAAAAATAAGTTGTAGAGAAAATCTTTCCTATGGGCTTGCCAGTTTCTAGGGTCATGTCCTACAGTCAACATGTGCTCTAATACCATCTTGTAGCGACCCGACCTCAGACGGTCAAGTCTCTATGCTTAAGTGTCATCCCTGGATTGGTATGCTGACACACACAGTACTCGAGGATTTATAACAGAGGTAAATCACATGTATAAAGTAACGTAAATACTATTACCTCAATCCATATAGCGAAAGTAACAAAGGTTGTGGATTCCCATCAACAACAACGGCAAAGTTGAGTGTAGAAATCGTAAGAAATCCTGCAACATGAGACGTTGCAGCCACAAAGGGTCAGTACATTGAATGTACTGGCAAATTCACACCATAGGATAACGATGAATAATAGCTATCACTACATGCATATTTGGCTAGTGGAAAGCTCTATGGTTATAATGTTTTTGCGAAAAGCCAATTTTTCCCTACTACAAAGGAATATATTTTATTTAACTACAAAGTTGGTTGAAAAATATTGAGAAGGTTCCTCCAACTCAATCCCAAATTAACATCAATAACCCAAAAAATTATTTAAGTGACGTGATGAGATCAACATGATAATTCAAGAACCAGATACTCAAGATGTCCATAACCGGGGACACGGCTAACCATGCTTAGTTTGTACACTCTGCAGAGGTTTGCGCACTTTTCCCCACAAGACTCGATCTCCTCCGTTGGATTTCTCGCACTACATGTTGTTTGAGAAACGGATGACCGAGACACAGTCTTTTAGATGCATTAACTCTCTACTCTGGATAGACAGTACCACCTACAACCCACTACATCTGCTAGCCTACCTCTTCAAGAGCTTCACGCAACTTACTCAACTATGGCAGAGCCCATAATGGCTTGTGGCTGCACACGGAAGTTTCTAGCATGAATAATCTTATGATCCCTTTGAGCCTGGGTGGCGGGCCATAGGATGATCACACAGGTCCTCCGAGATATCCTAGGACAACACTGGTTTCTCCAGGTGCCCACAAGCAATCCACCCAGATGTGTATTAAAGTTGCCACCTTAAGTTGAACCATTAAGTAACAATCTCACATCTGTCATGGATACACTCAAACCCAATCCACGTCTACGAGCATAGCATGGCAATATAAGCATAGAGTAGAAGTCACTCCCAAGGTTTGGATGCAAGGCAATACGTTCCTACCCCATCAACTACTTCCCAACACCCACATGTTATCAATCCTACTCATGCAATGTTTGAGGGTGAAACTAATGCATAAAAACTGGGTATGAAAGGGATATGATCAAAGTGTGAACTTGCCTGTACTGTTCATGAAGATGATTCGCACTCAAAACTCTTGATAGTTCTACTCGTCACACTCCGGTCAATCTATCGTAAGCAAGCAATAGTAACCACACATAAGCAATCACTCAAAAGATAAAAAAGAATGAAAAAGACAATTCGGAAAACATCAAACCAAGCAAATAACTCTTGCAACATAAAACAATTTCTAACAGTACCAAAATTATGTGAATTTGGCCTTATCAAAAAGTTTAGGTCAAGAGCTTCGATTTGCAAAAAGAATCAAATCAAACGGAGTTATAAAACTTGAGTTACGATCAAACGAAGTTCAAATACAAATATGATCTAATTCAAATTTTAAAACTTCGAAAAACATGTTCAAGTTGTTTTACTGGATACAGCAGATCATAATGAAGAAGTGGGCGTTGGTTTCGTTGGATTTGGATAAACTGGCTAAAAGTCCCTGACCTAACCTAATGAAGAAGAGGGACTATTCGGTAAAACTTTAATTGTGAAAAGGTCCCTGACCTAAATAAAACAGAAAAAGAAAAAATTAACCGACGAACGTTCGCTAGAGAAGCATAAGTGACGAATTCGTCCACTACAGAGGCCTAACCAGTAAACGTCCGCTATTTAGAGCATACCGATCGGTTTTTAAAAGAAAACCCTAATCTAAAAAAATGGAAAAACCGGGTGGTGGTTTTACCGGTTCGCGACGAAATAAATCGGCGGCGGTTTCCGCGGCTGTGAGCTTCGACGGCGGCGGCGCGGCTTCAATGGCGAGGCGCGGGCGGCGGCAGCAGCTACGCGAGGCGGCGGATGCAGGCGCGGGCGGCGGTGGCGCGGCTGGCTGCGGGCGACGGCGAGCAGTGGCGGCGTGAAGTGCA
>NC_057808.1:266946588-266964005 GCF_018294505.1 Triticum aestivum
AGAGGGGAGGAGGAGAGCCAGGGCAGCTTTATAGGAGGGAGGCGGGGCAGTGGCGGCGTGAAGTGCGGCGGCGGGGCGCGAGATGCGGCGGCAGCGGCGCGAGCAGAGAGGGCAGGAGGGGAGTCGGGGCGGCTTTAGAGGATGGAGGCGGGGCAGTGGCGTGCGGGAGGGGCAACGGAGAGGCGGCGGAGGGAGTCCCGCACGGACACGGGCGGCGGGTTCGTTGGAAGAGGCGGACTCCGCCGGAGTCAGGGACGGGCGCGGGCGCGCAGGGCCGCGGCATGGCTCGGGCGCTGGGCCGGCCCAGTCGGCGAGGGGAAACTTTTTTTTTAACAGAGAGAAGAAGAAACGAAAATGAAAAATAAAATAAAATATTATATAGGCATATAATATGTCAAAATTTTCAGAAAAATATTTTCTACAACGTGGACATTTTTGTAAAATCAAATAAAATCGAGAAAAATTCAAATAATTCAAAGAGTGCTACTGCCCTACTAAAATCCAATAAAAATCGTTTTAAAAAAATCAAAATGATTTCAAATTTATTCCAATTTTCTGATGTAGGGAATCATGTTACCCTATTTTCTATATATTTTTATTTTGGATAAAAATAATTTGAATAAAACCCAAATAACTCCCAATTGAAAATAATATAAAAAGGACTTTGAAATTTGATTCTTCGAAACTCCCAACTCATATTTCATAGGTTTTGAAGAAGTCATTTTATCTTCTCTCATGAAAATCATTGAGTTGCTTGAAGTTTATGAATTGGAAATATTTCCAAATGAAATTCAAATATTTTCATCACCCTTTTTCATTTTTAAATGGAAGAAGTCATGTCATCTTATCTCTAGGGTTTTGTATCTGAAAAGAATTTGAATTCATGGAGATCAAAATGCAAAAGGAAAGTTTGGGAAAGTCCTTTTATTCCCTCTCATTTAACTTTCAAAAAGTTTCGAAATTCACTCAATTTCACGCAATCAATCAAACAATCAATCAAATCTATCTATTTATCATAACATTCCAAAATTTAGAAATTTGGGATGTTACACTATTACAACTGTCATGTCAAATTTTGGAAAATTTCAGGGGTCATTTGACCTTCTAAGACATTTAAGTGCTTTTCTAGCCATTTAATGACCGTAATTGAAATTTGAACTACATGTACATGCAACAGCTAACCATAACGGTTTGAAAATTCACATTTCGTGTACTTGTGTGTGATTTAATTCCATGTGCAGTAAATTGGAAGGAATTTTCAAACATATTGGTCTAACGGCTGTGACACAATTAAGCATGGAGTGACATGGCATTTTAATTCCAAAAAATAAAAAAACCAGAAACACATGAAACCTTGCTTTATGTAATGTCATGCCACCAAGATGATGTGGTAAAAAAATTGGCATGTTTGACCAAAGTTTGGACACACACCCCTCACAAACCGGAGCAACTCACTAGAAGGCTCGTGGTTCCGAGAGGGAAAATGCATGTTTGATGACGAACGGGAGATAGCTTCCTCTTACGGCCTTTAAATTTTTTCTACGTCTAACGTGCACTACTACAACTGTAATGTGAATTTTTTGAAAATTCTAGGGGTCATTTGACCTTTTAAAGACATTTAAGTGATTTTCTAGCCATTTAATGACTGTAATTCAATTTGGAACTACATCTACATGCAACGCCTAACCAAAATGGTTTGAAAAATCATATTTGTGTACTTGTGTGCGAGTTAATTACATGTGCATTAAACTAGAAGGAATTTTCAAACATATTTGTCTCACGACATGGACACATGCATGCATGCATACGTATGCATGGAGTGACATGGCATTTTAATTCCAAAAAAAATCAGAAACACATGAAACCTTGGTTGATGTAATGTCATGCCACCAAGATGACATGGTAAAGAAATTGGCATGTTTGACGAAAGTTTGGACACACACCCCTCACAAACTGGAGCAACTCGCTAGAAGGTTTGTGGTTCCGAGAGGGAACAATGCATGTTTGATGACGAACGGGCGATAGCTTCCTCTTACAACCTTCAAATTTTTTCTACGTCTAACATGCACCACTACAACTGTAATGTGAAATTTTAGAAATTTCTAGGCGTCATTTGACCTTTTAAAGACATTTAAGTGATTTTCTAACCATTTAATGACCATAATTCAAATTTGAACTACATCTACATGCAACGCCTAACCAAAACGGTTTGAAAAATCATATCTGTGTACTTGTGTGCGAGTTAATTCCATGTGTAGTAAATTAGAAGGAATTTTCAAACATATTGGTCTCACGACATGGACACATGCATACGTATGCATGGAGACATGGCATTTTAATTCAAAAAAGATCGGAAACACATCAAACCTTGGTTGATGTAATGTCATACCACCAAGATGATGTTGTAAAGAAATTGGCATGTTTGACGAATGTTTGGACACACACCCCTCACAAACCGGAGCAACTCGCTAGAAGGTTCATGGTTCCAAGAGGGAACAGTGGATGTTTGATGACGAATGGGAGATAGCTTCCTCTTACGGCCTTCAAATTTTTTTCCTACGTTTAACGTGCACTAATACAACTGTCATGTGAAAATTTGGTAAATTTCAGGGGTCATTTGACCTTTTAAAGACATTTAAGTGATTTTATAACCATTTAATGACCGTAATTCAAATTTGAACTACATCTACATGCAACGCCTAACCATAACGGTTTGAAAAATCATATTTTTTGTGTACTTGTGTGCGAGTTAATTCCATGTGCAGTAAATTAGAAGGTATTTTCAAACATATTGGTGTCAAGGCATGGGCACATGCATGGAGTGCATGCCATGGCATTTTAATTCCAAAAAATTAAAAAATGATCAGAAAAACATGAAATCTTGCTTGATTTAATGTCATGCCAACAAGATGATGTGGTAAAGAAATTGGAATGTTTGACGGAAGTTTGGACACACACCCCTCACAAACTGGAGCAACTCGCTAGAAGGTTCGTGGTTCCGAGACGGAACAGTGCATGTTTGATGACGAACGGGCGATAGCTTCCTCTTACGGCCTTCAAATTTTTTCCTACGTTTAACGTGCACTAATACAACTGTCATGTGAAATTTTGGAAAATTTCAGGGGTCATTTGACCTTTTAAAGACATTTAAGTGATATTCTAACCATTTAATGACCGTAATTCAAATTTGAACTACATCTACATGCAACGCCTAACCATAACGGTTTGAAAAATCATATTTTTGTGTACTTGTGCGAGTTAATTCCATGTGCAGTAAATTAGAAGGAATTTTCAAACATATTGGTGTCAAGGCATGGACACATGCATGGAGTGCATGCCATGGCATTTTAATTCCAAAAAATTCAAAAATGATCAGAAAAACATGAAACCTTACTTTATTTAATGTCATGACACCAAGATGATGTGGTAAAAAAATTGGCCTGTTTGACGAAAGTTTGGACACAGACCCCTCACAAACCGGAGCAACTCACTAGAAGGTTCGTGGTTCCGAGAGGGAACAATGCATGTTTGCTGACGGACGGGAGATAGCTTCCTCTTACGGCCTTCAAATTTTTTCCTACGTTTAACGTGCACTAATACAACTGTCATGTGAAAATTTGGAAATTTTCAGCGGTCATTTGACCTTTTAAAGACATTTAAGTGATTTTCTAACCATGTAATCACCGTAATTCATATTTGAACTACATCTACATGCAACGCCTAACCAAAACGGTTTGAAAAATCATATTTTTGTGTACTTGTGTGCGAGTTAAAAAATCATCAGACGATGTAAATATTTGGTGTTCAAAAAAGAAAATGTAAAGATCTGGCAAGACAACCGGCCCCACACGATTGGCACTATATCTCGTGGCTTGAGGTTTGGTAGGTGATTGGCGGGGATCATTAATCAGACACGGTTCTGTATTGGAAACCGTCAGCAATTGTGTTCACACACGGATTTGCTGCGGGAATTGTGTGTAATTCAAACTACAGTACTCGTAAATTCCGGCGACCGGCGTGTGTTCTATTCCCGTCGATCTAGATTCTGGCCGCCAATAAATACTACCTTGCTCACGTCGTCCTGCCTGCATTCTCATCTACATCCTCCCCTCGCTCGCCCTCTCTCTCTCTCTCTCTCAAATCTCTGCCATGGCGCCGCCGGTCTGCCCACGCGCCGACGAGGAGTCACCACCCCCCGAGGATGCTCACTCGATTAGCAGCGACGAGGACCCCTATGCACCGCCTAACGAGGTTGCGCCAGACCCCCCAACTTTGGATTGGTTTTTGGGGCCAGTACAATCTTTGTCTGTGGAAGTCGCTACCGCCGGCTGAGAAAGCCAGGCAAGTGCCGTTCAAGAAGGAGATGGCGGAGGAGGAAGTCAGGTACCAGGCAGCCTGTGAAGCCCGTGATGCCGCCGGGAAAAAGGAGGCGGCGGAGCTTTGGGGGCGGGCTCGTCGTCATGCCGAGGAGGTGTATGAAGACGGTTACTTCGCGAAGAAGTTCATAGGCGTTGGGCGCCTCGTCGCTGCATGGAGGTGGGCCAATAAGCTCCAGCGTGCCACCGACGAGGAGCTCCGGTGGGCACCCAACGAAATGGCAAGATCGGCAGCGCGCGTTCGCCAGCAAGAGGCACATCGGTACGTCAAGCGCTGCGAGGCGGAGGAGTCGGAGTACTGCCTCTGCACTGGGAAGACGCCGTGCACCAGGGAGCTGCTGGCGATTGGGCTGCCGGAATACTAGCCCCAGGAGGGATTATTAGTTTTAGTATTGTTCATTTTCAATTTTATGCATTGTACGTAGTAGTTAAGTATCATTACGTATATGTGATGATATATATATATATATATTCTGTGATGAACTAATGAACAATTAATATATATATTATGAATTCCATTTTCTATCTGTTTTTGTATACTAATTTGAATCTAGCTGTTATCATCCACATATACAGAATGGAAAGCGTATATACACACATTGAAACAGAACATATAAGAATGGAAATCAGAGTACACACATTGAAACAGAGCAAAAACAGAGCAATACTATGATTGATGTGAATACATAGCTATCCACGTCAAAACGACTTTTCAAAATAAAACGCATCCATGAGACCATGACCAGTAGCCCTTGCCTAGGGTAGCTCTTGGCTCTGCCTGAACTCGTGCAGGCGTTCGTCCAAGCGGTCGACATGCTCGTGGTACATCTGGAGCGCGATCTCGAGCTCCAAGTTGTCTATTTCATCGGAGATCACCAGCTCGAGGATGCGACGGCCATGTTCCTCTACTGTGCCCAGGTGGACACCTGGGCCAAGGAGGCGGTCGAGCCTACGGACCAGCGCGTTGGCATCCAGCGGGCCGCGGACAAGGCAAACGGCGGCACCCATGCGAACGGCGCAGCGGGCGTCCGGTGCAAGTATGGCACGACCGCCCTCTGGTGCAAGTACGGCGCTGAGGGACTCTGCCCACTACTAACGAGGAATGGGGGTACTGACGGGACGTGTACCCAGCTGTGACGCCGTGTCGACAGCAGGCAAGCGCCGATGGATCCGCCCTTGCTGTGCGGCGCGCCACGCCTATCGCTCTGCGGCGCTCCAACGGTCTCGCCGTGCGACGAGCCGCAGCCTATCGGCACGGACGTGCCTAGCTTGCTCTGCGGCGCGCCATCGATCATGTTGTGCAGCGAGCTGCAGCCTGTCAGCGCTGACATGCCTATCTTGATCCGCGGCGCTCAAGCGCCATGTGCCAAAGGTCTGCTCAACCCTGGCAATGACGTGCATCACGGCGTCGTCCATCGCGTTGCCGGGGAGCTCCTCGGCCTCGACGGCCCATGGCGCCTGCTCATTTTTCTCATCGACGAGATTGATGGCAGAGGCGGCGCTTTGGTGGGTTGGCATGCTTGGAAAAGGTGGATGTGCTACAGGTGCGCTTGTCGCCTCCGTGCGTCGCGCGGCGCCTATGCGCAATAGAGCAGGATGGCGTGAAACAGGTGAGGAAATGGCGGGAAACAGGGGTGTGTTCATAAAACGCCATCAATTAATGGAAACTTAGCATAGAAGGAACATCGAGCTAGCACAAGAAGTAGATGATGAATAGATGAACACGGACCACACTAGGGAACCCGTCGGTGATGAATTCATCAATCCCAAATGGTTGAATACTAGCAAGCGTTTGCCCACAACACACACGGCCTATTCCATCACAAACAGGTCGGATGGATCAACTATATGCCACGTATCGCACATCGTCAAAAAGTAATGCGGTAGACCTTGTTTAACATGTGTTAAAAAATAAAATAACAAGGACCTCGAGGTTAAATTAGCTGAGGGAATGGGTCAATTCGGTCATTTGACCGAAATGACCCATCCTATCAGTTAATTTAACATCAGCACAACTTCCGATCCAGTCACCCATCTGATGGCCGCTCCAGCCTGAGCACACTTAACTTGATAGTTTTCTTACATGAGCTACTGGTGGAACAACTAGTCCTTGCTAGTAGGAAAGCCTCTTCGCATCCTTATGGCGTATCCGGATGACCGCCCGTCCCACAATGGCCAATAGATGTTCTGTAGACAGAGCATATCACATACGTCTTATTAGAAGCAATCGACTGTGTTATTATCGGTCTTCGCACACCTTTCTGATTACAGACCTATTTGCCGCGTATCACACACATCTTGTTATATTGAACCGTTTCTGTTCTCTTGCCTAATCACAAATAGTTCATCCGAGTGAACCGTATGCTGTACATCGCACACACGTTGATCGGGCTAACCGTTTCTTTTGTGTTGCCTAATCACAAACAGTTCATCCGAGTGAACCATATGCTGTACATCGCACACACCTTCATCTGGCTGCCCGTTTCTTTTGTTCCTCCTCATCACAAACAGTTAATTGAGCTGAATCGTATGGCCTGCATCACACATGCAACTAAAATATGAACCATGTTTGATGCATCCTCCATCACAAACATTTTGCACCTTTTTTGACGGTTTTTTTACACCACTGTTTGCGATTATGGCATTGCACACAGTTTTGTCAAAGGGTCTCTGATCATAGTGTCGCGTTAGCAGCATCCTGCAATAGTGCAACACCCTCTTTTCTAGGGTTTTGGTTCAAAATCTGCTTCTTGAGGACATCACATAGTGTTTGATGCCCTTTGACACTTTTGTACATTCCCGTCTCTAGCAATGTCTTTAACTGGCATTCTCATCAGCAATAGTGGTGGTATCCTCAGCAGAGGGGTTAGTTACCACATCAGCAGTTGAAGATATTGCAACAGTAGCAGCAGTAGAACATTCAGCAACAGAGACGGCATTATCACGCTCAAGACATTTTAGACATGGTTGTTCAAATCCTTCCTGAGCGGAACTGGTTTGTTGAGCGCGGAGTGACTCGTTCTCCTATTGAAGATCTTCATGAACCGATCTCAAGTTCTCAAGCTCTTGCTTCCTTTGAAGATAATCATAGGAGAGCTTTTCATGAGTAGTTGAGAGTGTTTCATGACGACTTTCAAGTTCCTCATACTTAACATGAAGATTTTTAATATCGTTAATTAAGGACAAAGTTCGGGTCATTTCCGTGTCCAACGGGTCATCGCTTTTGTCTAGCAGCTTTTGAATATGTTCCATAGCATTTTGTTGTTCATTTGCAATTTTAGCAATTGTTTTGTAGCTAGGTTTGGATTCACATTCAGAGTCATCTTCACTTGATGTTTGAAAGTAAGCATGAGTTTACCTTGGCACCACGTGCCATGAAGTAGTAGGTGGGAGCAGAGTCATCTTCATCATTAGCATCAGCGCTGGTGCGGGGCCATTGTCTTGAGTGTTGAAGATGGACATGGCGACATACGCTGAAGCTAGAGCCAGGCTTGCCACGCCTGAATCGGATTCCTCTTCAGACTCAACCTCTGCCTCCTCAGAAGCAGACTCCTCCTCTGAATTCATCTCCTTGCCAACAAACGCACGAGCCTTTCTAGATGAGCTCTCCCTATGTGATGAAGACTTCAAAGAAGACTTGGAAGAAGACTTTGAGGGTTTCTTTTTCTTCTTGTCATCGGAATCATATTCCTTGCTTTTCTTCTTCTTCTTCTTGGTCTCATCGTCTCAGTGTGGACACTCAGAGATGTAGTGACCAGGTTTCTTGCACTTGTGGCATGTTCTCTTCTTGTGATCATGAGTGGAAGCTTCATCATTTCTTGAGCTAGATCTTGAAGACTTTCTGAAGCTTTTCTTCTTAGTGAACTTCTGGAACTTCTTCACAAGCATTGCAAGCTCCTTTCCAATGTCTTCAGGATCCTCAGAACTGCAGTCAGATTCTTCTTCAGATGAGGAAACAACCTTTGCCTTCAAAGCGCGAGTTCGGCCATAGTTGGGACCGTAGATATCTCTTTTCTAAGATAACTGGAACTCATGAGTGTTGAGCCTCTCAAGTATGTCAGACGGATCGAGAGTCTTGAAGTCAGGGCATTCTTGAATCATCAGGGCCAGGGTGTCGAATGAGCTGTCAAGTGATCTCAGAAGCTTCTTGACGATTTCATGCTTGGTGATCTCAGTGGCGCCGAGTGTGCGAAGCTCATTTGTAATATCAGTGAGGCGATCAAACATGAGCTAGACAGTTTCATTCTCGTTTCTCTTGAAGCGGTTGAAGAGGTTGCGGAGAACATCAATCCTTGAGTCTCTCTAGGTTGAGACGCCTTCGTTAACCTTGGAGAGCCAGTCCCAGACTAGCTTCGCAGTTTCCAAAGCACTCACACGGCCATACTGTCCTTTGGTCAGATGGCCACAGATGATGTTCTTGGCAGTCGAGTCCAGTTGAATGAACCTCTTGACATCAGCAGCAGTGACACCTTCACCGACCTTGGGAACACCGTTCTTGATGAAATACCAGAGGTTGATGTCAATGGCTTCAAGATGCATACGCATCTTATTCTTCCAGTAGGGGTAATCAGTGCCATCGAAGACAGGGCACGCAGTGGAGACCTTGATTATCCCTACAGTCGACATAGCTAAAACTCCAGGTGACTAAACTGAATCACACAGAACAAGGGAGCACCTTGCTCTGATACCATTCAAAGTGCTAGTTATTGACTAGAGGGGGGGTGAATAGGCGATTTTTATGAAAGTCTTCAAAACACGGGGGCTTCGAAGACAAACAGTAGAAATGAACCTATTTATATGTAGCAGAAGGTAGACTACACTAGATCAGCCATACTCAAGTGAGCAATGAAGTGAAAGCACAAAGACTATCAGCAGCTAGGTAGTATGGATCAGGATGGAAGATAGTATGAAGCCAAACAGCAAAAGTCTTCACACAGTGAAGCCAATCAGTTCATGCAAGCAGGCAATGACTTCGCGAAGACAAACTGTAAAGTAGAGAGATGGGAAGGATAGAACCAGTTGCTCGGTGAGGACAAGGATTTGGTAGACCAGTTCCAGTTGTTGTGGCAACTGTACGTCTAGTTAGGGAGGCTGAGATTTAACTCAGAAGACCGCATCTTCACCTTATTCCCCTTGAGCTAAGAACACACAGTCCTCGCCCAAACACTCTGGTAAGTCTTCAAGGTAGACTTCCAAACCTTCACAGACTTCGTTCATTGGCAATCCACAATGGCTCTTGGATGCTCAGAACGCGACGCCTAACCGACTGGAGGATTCATAGTCCTCAAGTGTAACAAGTCTTCAGATCACACGGACAGAAAGACTTCAGTGATGCCTAACACTCTTTGGCTCTGGGTGTTTTGGGCTTTGTCCTCACAAGGATCTCTCCCTCAAATGCTTCGGAGGTGGGTTGCTCTCAAACGACAAAAGCCGTGCACTAACTCTGAGTGGCCACCAATTTATGGTGTAGGGCGTGGGCTATTTATAGCCAGGAGGCAACCCGACCTGATTTGTCCGAAACGACCCTGGGTCACTAAGGAACTGACACGTGTCCAACAGTCAGATTTCAAACACACGCGGCAGCTTGACTTGGGCTACAAGTAAAGCTGACTCATCCAGCTTTGGATACGATTTGCTCTCATTGTCTTCGCTCGAAGACATAGGATTTGGTTGAGCATCACATCAGTCACTCTGACTTTGTTCACTTGGACCCCACTTAACAGTACGGTGGTTCCTATGACTCAACAAAGAAGAAAAGGAAACTACGAAACAACTCTGTATTCGCACTCCATAGTATTCATGTGAATGTCTTCTCATGTCATAATCTTCACTGTGAATATCTTCACAGACCACCATTGTCATCAATGTCTTCACACATTTTTAGGGGTCATCTATGGTAGGTAAACCGAATCAATATGGGACTACTACCTGTGTTATCCTGCAATTCTCACAAACACATTAGTCCCTCAACCAAGTTTGTCGTCAATACTACAAAACCAACTAAGGGTGGCACTAGATGCACTTACAGATATGCATCAAACAACTTCAGATTCATAATATTCAATCCAACACAAAGAACCTCAAAGAGTGCCCCGAGATTCCTACCGGAGAAACAAGAACGAAAACATGCATCAACCCCTATGCATAGATTACCCCAATGTCACCTCGGGAATCCGCGAGTTGAGTGCCAACATATATCAAGTGAATCAATAGAATACCCATTGTCACCACGGGCATCCCACGCAAGACATACATCAAGTGTTCTCAAATCCATAATAGTATTCAATCAGATAATAGTGAAACCTCAAAGGTAATTCATCACAAGAAGGTAGAGGGGGAGGAACACCATATATTCAACAATCGTAACAAAGCTCATGGTACATCAAGATCGTGCCAAATCAAGAACACGAGAGAGAGAGAGAGATCAAACACATAGCTACTGGTTCATACCCTCAGCACCGAGGGTGAACTACTCCCTCCTCGTCATGGAGAGCGCTGGGATGATGAAGATGGCCACCGGTGATGATTTCCCCCTCCGGCAGGGTGCCGAAACAGGGTCCCGATTGGTTTTTGGTGGCTATAGAGGCTTGCAGCGGCGGAACTCCCGATCTAGATTCTGTTCTGGAGGTTTTGGGATATATGAAAGGTGTTGGCGTCGAGAACAAGTCAGGGGGTCCACGAGGGGCCCACAAGGTCGGAGGGTGCGCCCTAGGGGGTGGGGGCGCCCTCCACCCTTGTGGAGGCCTCGGGACTCCTCTGGTGCATCTCCGGTACTTCGTGGCCTTCTTTTGGTCCAAAAAACAATCGTCGTAAAGTTTCAGGTCATTTGGACTCCGTTTGATATTCCTTTTCTATAAAACTCAAAACAAGGAAAAAACAGAAGCTGGCACTAGGCTCTAGGTTAATAGGTTAGTCCCAAAAATCATATAAAATAGCATATAAATGCATATAAAACATCCAAGATAGATAATATAATAGCATGGAACAATAAAAATTATAGATACGTTGGAGACGTATCAAGCATCCCCAAGCTTAATTTTTTTGAATATATCCCCAAGCTTAATTCATGCTCGTCCTCGAGTAGGTAAATGATAAAAACATAATTTTGATGTGGAATGCTACCTAACATATTTATTCATGTAAATTTCTTTACTGTGGCATGAATGTTTAGATCCAAAAGATTCAGAACAAAAGTTTAATATTGACATAAAAACAATAACACTTCAAGCATACTAACAAGGCAATTATGTCTTCTCAAAATAACATGGCTAAAGAAAGCTTATCCCTACAAAATCATATAGTCTGGCCATGCTCCATCTTCATCACACAAAATATTCAAATCATGCACAACCCCGACGACAAAGCAATTGTTTCATACTTTTGATGTTCTCAAACCTTTTCAACTTTCACGCAATACATGAGTGTGAGCCATGGACATAGCACTATAGGTGGAATAGATGGTGGTTGTGGAGAAGACAAAAAGAAGGAGATAGTCTCACATCGACTAGGCGTATCAACGGGCTATGAAGATGCCCATCAATAGATATCAATGTGAGTGAGTAGGGATTGCCATGCAATGGATCCACTAGAGCTATAAGTGTATGAAAGCTCAAAAAGAAACTAAGTGGGCATCCAACTTGCTTGCTCATGAAGACCTAGGGCATTTTGAGGAAGCCCATCGTTGGAATATACAAGTCAAGTTCTATAATGAAAAATTCCCACTAGTACATGAAAGTGACAACATAGGAGACTCTCTATCATGAAGATCATGGTGCTACTTTGAAGCACAAGTGTGGTAAAAGGATAGTAGCATTGCCCCTTCTCTCTTTTTCTCTCATTTTTTGTTTTTTTTCTTCTATTTTTTTCCTTACATGGGACAATGCTCCAATAATGAAGGTCATCGCACTTTTATTTACTTTACAACTCAAGAATTACAACTCGATGCTTAGAACAAAATATGACTCTATATGAACAACTCCGGTGGTGTACCGAGATGTGCAATGAATCAAGAGTGACATGTATGAAAGAATTATGAATGGTGGGTTTGCCACAAATACGACGTCAACTACATGATCATGCAAAGCAATATGACAATGATGATGTGTTTCATAATAAAACGGAACAGTGGAAAGTTGCATGGCAATATATCTCGGAATTGCTATGGAAATGCCATAATAGGTAGGTGTGGTGGCTGTTTTGAGGAAGGTATATGGTGGGTTTAGGGTACCGGCGAAACTTGCATGGTACTAGAGAGGATAGCAATGGTGGAAGGGTGAGAGTGCGTATAATCCATGGACTCAACATTAGTCAAAAGAACTCACATAATTATTGCAAAAATCTATTAATCATCGAAACAAAGTACTATGCGCATGCTCCTAGGGGGATAGATTGGTAGGAAAAGACCATCGCTCGTCCCCAACCGCCACTCATAAGGAAGACAATCAAAAAATATCTCATGCTTCAACTTCGTTACATAACGGTTCACCATACGTGCATGCTACGGGACCCACAAACCTCAACACAAGTATTTCTCAAATTCACTACTACTCACTAGCATGACTCTAATATCACCATAATTATATCTCAAAACAATCGTAAGTAATCAAACTTCTCATAGTATTCAACGCACTTAATATGGAAGTTTTTATTATATCCCTCTTGAATGCCTATCATATTAGGACTAAATTCATAACCTAAGAAAATTACCATGCTGTTTAGAGACTCTCAAAATGATATAAGTGAAGCATGAGAGTTCAACAATTTCTTCAAAATAAAACTATCGTCATGCTCTAAGAAGAAATAAGTGAAGCACTAGAGCAAAAGACAAGTACTCCAAAAGATATAAGTGAAGATCAATGAGTAGTTGAATAATTATGCAACTATGTGAAGATTCTCTCTCATAAATAAATTCAGATAGGTACCTTATTCAAATAGCTAGCAAAACAAAATAAAATGACATTGCAAGGATAGCACATATCACGTGAAGAAGCAAAAACTTAGGCTCAACCAAAACGGACCGATAATTGTTGAAGAAGAAAGGTAGGATGCCAACCGGGGCATCCCCAAGCTTAGATGCTTGAGACTTCTTGGAATATTAACTAGGGATGCCTTGGGCATCCCCAAGCTTGAGCTTTTGTGTCTCCTTAATTCCTCTCATATCATGGTTTCCCTAATTCTTAAAAACTTCATCCACACAAAACTGAACAAGAACTCGTGATATAAGTTAGTATAAATCATCACAAGAAGCTAGAGGGGGAGAAATGCCATATGATTCAACTATAGTAACAAAGCTCGCGGTACATCAAGATCGTGCCAAATCAAGAACACGACAGAGAGAGAGAGAGAGATCAAACACATAGCTATTGGTACATACCCTCAGCCCCGAGGGTGAACTACTCCCTCCTCGTCATGGAGAGCGCCGGGATGATGAAGATGGCCACCGGTGATAATTTCCCCCTCCGGCAGGGTGCCGGAACAGGGTCCCGATTGGTTATTGGTGGCTACCAAGGCTTGGGCGGCGGAACTCCCAATCTAGGTTCTGTTCTGGAGATTTTGGGATATATAAGAGGTGTTGGCGTCGAGAACAAGTCAGGGGAGTCCGAGGGGCCCACACGGTCGGAGAGTGCGCCCTAGGGGGGTGGGGCGCCCTCCACCCTTGGGGAGGCCTCGGAACTCCTCTGGTGCATCTCCGGTACTCCGTGGGGTTCTTTTGGTCCAAAAACAATCATCGTAAAGTTTTAGGTCATTTGGACTCCGTTTGATATCCCTTTTCTGCAAAACTCAAAAACAAGGAAAAAACAAAAACTGGCACTAGGCTCTAGGTTAATAGGTTAGTCCCAAAAATCATATAAAATAGCATATAAATGCATATAAAACATCCAAGATAGACAATATAATAGCATGGAACAATCAAGGATTATAGATACGTTGGAGACGTATCAAGAATTAAAGAGAGAGAAGAAGCCATCTAGCTACTAGCTATGGACCCGTAGGTTTGTGGTAAACTACTCACGCTACATCGGAAGGGCAATAGAGTTGACGTGGAAGCCCTCCGTGATCGAATCCCCTCCGGCAGGATGCCAGAAAAGGCCCCAAGATGGGATTTCATGGGAACAGAAGGTTGCGGCGGTGGAAAACTGTTTTCATGGATGCTTCTGGTGGTTTGGGAATATGTGAATATATAGGAGGAAGATCTAGGTCAGGGGATCACTGAGGGGCCCACATGACAGGGGCGCGCCCTCCACCCTTGTGGCCGCCTCGTGGCTCTTCTGACTTGCACTCCAAGTCTCCTGGGTGTCTTCTAATCCAAGAAAAATCATCGCGAAGGTTTTATTCCGTTTGGTATTCCTTTTCTACAAAGCTCAAAAACAAGGAAAAACATAAATTGGCACTGGTCTCTAGGTTAATAAGTTAGTCCAAAAAATAATATAAAATAGTGCATATAAAACATCCAAAACAGATAATATAATAGCATGGAACAATCAAAAATTATAGATACGTTGGAGACGTATCAAGCATCCCCAAGCTTAATATTGCTCGTCCTTGAGTAGGTAAATGATAAAAATAGAATTTTTGATGTGGAATGCTACCTAACATATTTATACATGCAATTTTTCTTTGTTGTGGCATGAATGTTCAAATCCATAAGATTCAAAACAAAAGTTTAATATTGACATAAAAACAATAATACTTTAAGCATACTAACAAGGCAATTATGTCTACTCAAAATAACATGGCCAAAGAAAGCTTATCGCTACAAAATCATATAGTCGGGCTATGCTCCACCTTCATCACAAAAAATATTCAAATCATGCACAACCCCGATGACAAGCCAAGTAATTGTTTTATACTTTTGATGTTCTCAAACTTTTTCAACTTTCACGCAATACATGAGTGTGAGCCATGGATATAACACTATAGGTGGAATAGAATATGGTGGTTGTGGAGAGGACAAAAGGAAGGAGATAGTGGCACATCAACAAGGCGATCAATGGGCTATGGAGATGCCCATCAATAGATATCAATGCGAGTGAGTAGGGATTGCATGCAACGGATGCACTAGAGCGATAAGTTTATGAAAGCTCAAAAAGAAACTAAGTGGGTGTGCATCCAACTTGCTTGCTCACAAAGACCTAGGGCAATTTGAGGCAGCCCATCATTGGAATATACAAGCCAAGTTCTATAATGAAAAATTCCCACTTGTATATGAAAGTGACAACATCAAAGACTCTCTATCATGAAGATCATGGTGCTACTTTGAAGCACAAGTGTGGCAAAAGGATAGTAACATTGCCCCTTCTCTCTTTTCTCTCATTTTTTGGGGCTCTTTGGCCTCTTTTTTCTCTTTTTTTATTTTTTTTTTATTTTTCGTCCGGAGTCTCATCCCGACTTGTGGGGGAATCATAGTCTCCATCATCCTTTCCTCACATGGGACAATACTCTAATAATGAATATCATCACACTTCTATTTAGTCACAACTCAAGAATTACAACTCGATACTTAGAACGAAATATGACTATATGAATGCCTCCGGCGGTGTACCGGGATGTGCAATGAATCAAGAGAGACATGTATAAAATTTATGAACGGTGGCTTTGCCACAAATACTATGTCAACTACACGATCATGCAAAGCAATATGACAATGATGAAGCATGTCATAATAAACGGAACGGTGAAAAGTTGCATGGCAATATATCTCGGAATGGCTATGGAAATGCCATAATAGGTAGTATGGTGGCTGTTTTGGGGAAGGTATATGATGGGTGTATGGTACCGACGAAAGTTGCGCGGTACTAGAGAGGCTAGCAATGGTGAAAGGATGAGAGTGTGTATAATCCATGGACTCAACATTAGTCATAAAGAACTCACATACTTATTGCAAAAATATATTAGTTATTGAAATGAAGTACTGCGCGCATGATCCTAGGGGATAGATTGGTAGGAAAAGACCATCGCTCTTCCCCGGCCGCCACTCATAAGGAAGGCAATAAATAAATAAATCATGCTCCGACTTCATCACATAACGGTTCACCAAACGTGCATGCTACAGGAATCACAAACTTTAACACAAGTATTTCTACAATCCACAATTACTCACTAGCATGACTCTAATATCACCATCTTTATATCTCAAAATAATTATAAGGAATCAAACTGCTTATAGTATTCAATGCACTTTATATGGAAGTTTTTATTATATCCCTCTTGGATGTCTATCATATTAGGACTAAATTTATAACCAAAGCAAATTACCATGCTGTTTAAAAAGACTTTCAAAATAATATAAGTGAAGCATGAGAGTTCAATAATTTCTACAAAATAAAGCCACCGCCGTGCTCTAAAAAGGTATAAGTGAAGAACAAGAGCAAAATTGCCTAGCTCAAAAGATATAGGTGAAGCACATAGAGTACTCTAATAAATCACGATTCATGCATGTCCCTCTCAAAAGGTGTGTACAACAAGGATGATTGTGGCAGACTAAAAAGAAAAGAATCACATCATACAAGACGCTCCGAGCAAAGCACATATCATGTGGTGAATAAAAATATAGCCTCAAGTAAAGTTACCTACACTACTGGAAACAGAGAATTTGCCATTAGTCAGATCTTTGCCATCTGCTAGTGGACGGCAAAGAAGATCTTTGCCGTCTGCTTCCAAAAAACGGACGACAAAGAAAGGGCTGACGGCAAAGACCCTATTTGCCATCAGCCATTTCTTTGCCATCCGCTGGTGGACGACAAAGAGGTGGGTAGGGCCCAGCAGAGGTCCAAACCCCGACGGCACACCAGCCCCACCTCTTTGTCGTCCGCCAGCAGACGGCAAAGATTTGACTACGTAACAGCCATTCCCCCGCCTCCTGTCTCGCTATCTTCTCTAACCCCCACCGCCTGCCGCTCCAGTCAAATCGCCCCCGACCCCACCGCGCCTCCGACCGTACACCGCCGCCCCGCACCCCGCCGCCGCCCCCAACCGCCCCCGTCCCCAACCACACGCCGCCCGCCGCCACCGCTGCTCTGCCCCTCCCCCCCGATGCCCGCC
>NC_057808.1:266964342-267035294 GCF_018294505.1 Triticum aestivum
CCGGTGAGCCCCCTCCCCCACTTTTTTCAGTATAGTTACTAGTTTAGATTTATTTTAGTTTTTTTAGTTTAGTTTAGCTTTAGTTTAGTTTAGATTTAGTGTGGTTTAGGTTTAGTTTTCTTTTTTTAGGTTTAGCTTTATATTTAGTTTAGTTTCGGTTTAGTTAAGAAGAAAGAAGAAAGATGAAAAAAAAGAAAATAAGAGGAAGAAGAAGTAGAAGAAAAGAAAAGGAGGAAGAAGAAGAGGAGGAGGAGGTGCGTCGGTGCCGACGAAACCGGGTCGAGGTTAGGGGTGCGTCAGTGCCGACGGAATAGGGTCGAGGTTAGGGGTGCGTCGACACCGACGGAACCTGGTCGAGGTTAGGGGTGCATCGGGCACGTCCGCAACTTAAGATACGGTAACAGACGCACCATGCTCACAGTGGTGTTCGATAGGACCACCGAGGGGGCGAGGGGTCGAGGGTCTAGGGGTAGATGGTCGAGGATCTTCCGGTCCAAGTGCTGACCGACTGGTGTCGTAACTTAAGACGAGGACGTCCCCGAGATGAAGGTCATGAGACTGGGTGAACTGCTTTCATCCGTGCGGAAAGAACTGATGGAAGCAGTTTGCCCGCGCTGATGACCTTCAGCTCGGGCACGTCTGCATCTTAAGATATGACAACACCATTCTCAAAGTGAAGGTGTTCAAAAGGACCACCGAGGGGGCGAGGGGTCGATGGTCGAGGATCTTCTGGTCCGAGTGCTGACCGACTAGTGTCGTAGCTTAAGATGAGTATGTCCCTAAGATGAAGGTCATGAGCGTGGGCGAACTGCTTCCATCCGTGCACAAATAACGGATGGAAGCATTTCTCCCACGCTGGTGACCTTCATCTCGGGCACGTCTGCATCTTGA
This sequence comes from Triticum aestivum, assembly GCF_018294505.1. Taxonomy (NCBI): domain Eukaryota; kingdom Viridiplantae; phylum Streptophyta; class Magnoliopsida; order Poales; family Poaceae; genus Triticum; species Triticum aestivum. The sequence goes on from NC_057808.1 coordinate 266,965,234, forward strand.
GCTAGGACAACAGCCGCACCATGCTCACAGTGAAGGTGTTCGCCAAGACCATCGAGGGGTCGAGGGGTCGACAGTCTAGGGGTCAAGGGTTGAGGGTCGAGGATTGCTGAGGGGTCAAGGGTCGACAGTCGCCGAGGGGTCGAGGGTGGAAGAGGGGTTGAAACTTGAAACACCCAAACTGACTCATGAGTTAATCTACATTTTATTATTCTTGTCAGTATTCAATTTTTTATGTTGTACTAATTCTGTTTACTCTTCTATCATGACAGGTGTTGAAAGATGGTGGGCGCTGGTCCTCAGCGTGGTGGGAGTGGTACTTCCATTCCACCCGTACCTCTCTGGAGAGCATTGTATGAGGGTATGGCTTCACCGGTGGGTGCTTCTTTGTCGACGTCGTTGCCCACCGGGAAAGGAGGCCGGGGAGGGACGAAGAGAGGAGGTCGGGGAGGACGTGGCCGCGGAGGTAGGCAGCCTCCTATGCCTTCCTCGCTGCCACCCCCAGCTGAGTCACCCGAGCACATGACTGCTAGGGGGGCACGTCTTAGGAGGAGGCTACGCGGACTCCGGTCCACGAGCCTCGGGTCGACGGGCCTTCACCCCCTCCTCTTCGGCCCATGAGACTTCGGGCCAGGATGCTTGGGCCCACATGACTCCGTTGGACTTATCCGTTGTCCTTGCACTCTCTTGGAGATCAAGGTGCGCCAAACGAGCTCAGATCCTGAGATAAGGCCTTGTCCACGGCCAATCGAGCTCGCCTTCCAGGTTAGTTATACGGACTCACATTTCATTCAAGCATTACATTGTGTGAAGCCATCGATGATTACAATGCTAACGAGGAGTGGTGTTGAAGGCTGCTCTTCAGATTGAGAGAGATAGAACCCAGGCGCTTCTGGCGGAGAGGGAGCTGGAGTTGGAGGAGAAGACGGCAAGGTTGATGGAGGAGGAAAGGGCACGGAATGACATGCAGAACCGGGCCATGTACGAGCTCCTCGTGGTAAGTTTCTTCTGCATATTAGCCAAATCATGCATGTAATGTTTGTTTCATTACTAACTAGTATGACTGACCCGTGAAAACCAAATGTGCAGTCTGTGTGCCAGAAGGCCGATCAAACCCCTCCGCCGATGCCAGAGATTGCTCCGGGGACCACGGGGCATTTAATTTGAATGGTCATTAGTTACTAGTATTAACATTTGAGTGTCGTCATGCTAACGAGACATTGCAAATGATCTTTGGTGCAGCGTGCCTCCAGACAAGCATCACACGATCCTTCTCCAGGTGATGGTACCGGCATGAGCCACGGCGGTCCTTCATCTCCGTGATGATTGTAAGTTTTCTCTAGTGTTTTGCTTATGGAATGCATAAAGACCTAGACTTAGCTTTATTTCCTCCAAAATGCTTACCATAATGACCTAGACTTAGCTTTCTTCCTACAAAATGACAGAATTAGCTTACTTAGCTCCAAAATGATCTATACTTAGCTTTGTTTCCTCTGAAATGACCTAAGTTAGCTCTAATATGCTAAGTTATCTCTAATATGCTTAGTTACCTAGGTTTACTCAATAATGACATACACTTAGCTTACTTATGTAAAAAATGGCATAATTAGCTTACTTAGGTTTGAAATGGCATAACAATCATGGTAACCTCATATATGTCATATAGTTAGCTTATTTTCCTCGAAAATGACATAATAAGCCTAATTAGCTCCAAAATGATCAATTTTACCTAAGTTAGCTCCAAAATGGCCTAAGTTAGCTCTAAAATGCTAAATTTGCTCTAATATGCTTAGTTACCTGGGTTAGCTCAATAAAGATCTATACTTAGCTTACTTATGTCAAAAATGGCATAATATGCTTAGTTAACTAAACAATGGCACAATTAGCTAGGTTAGCTCCACAATGGCACATTTTACCTAGGTTAGCTCCAGTATGATCCATTTTACCTAGGTTAGCTCCAAAATGACCAAGTTTACCTAGGTTAGCTCCAATATGATCCATTTTACGTAGGTTAGCTCCAAAGTGACCAAGTTTACCTAGGGTAGCTCCAATATGATCCATTTTAGCTAGGTTAGCTTCAAAATGATCCATTTTACCTACGTTAGCTCAAAAATGTCATAATTACTTATGTTAGCACAAAAATGACCTATACTTACCTTTTTTCCCTCCAAATTGACATAATAAGCTTAGTTAGCTCAAAAATGGCATAATTACCTATGTAAGCTCTAAAAAGACACAAATAAGGAATAAGAAGAAGGAAAACAAGGAAGAGGAGAAAAAGAAGAAGAATGAGAAGGAAAATGGTAAAAACCTTCTTCTTCTTCTTCTTCATCTAGTCTTCTTCTTCTTCTAGTCTTCTAGTCTTCTTCTCCAAAATGACCTAAGTTAGCTCTAATATCCTCAGTTACCTAGGTTAGCTCAATAATGAGCTATACTAAGCTGCTTTATATCAAAAATGTCATAATATGCTTAGTTCACTCAAAAATGGCATAATTAGCTAGGTTAGCTCCATTTTACCTAAGAGTATGCTTACTTCTTCTTCTTCTTCTTCTCCTAACTTTCTTATTTCCCATTTTGCAGATTTCATTCACTTGACGAAAGCTTGCATTGATGGAGTGCTTCTTATCCCTTTCTCTGTTTCTTTTGTATCATTGAACTATGCATGTATGGTTGGATGAAACTATTGTAATATATATGGTTGGATGCCTCTATGTTTAACTTGCTATGTATGATGGAACTATGCATGTATGATGAAGTTATGTGTTGGATATCTTATATGTTTGCTCTGTAATTGCCCTGTGATATATATATATATATCATCTATTTGCTTTAAAAATGCTTGGATATAAGAAAAAATAGAAAAGGGCGAAAATGCAGCCTCTTTGCCCTCGGTGGCAGACGGCAAAGATGCCATGTGGCAGCAACCTGTGCAACCTGGGAGCTGACCCTGCTTCGCCTCGCCAACCTGCTCCCATGGTGAGCACCGCTTCTCCGACCGGACATAGAAGAAGTCACTGGAAGATGGCTCTCCTCTCCACCTCTCCTCTCCACCTGCCCACCCACCCCTCCAATGGCGATCTGTAGCTTTTTGCTACCATAGAAGGCCTCCTCCACTGGGATTTCAAGCCTGGTCTATCAATTGAAGATCAGGTGCGTCGAAGGTTTGCTTCTACAGTCCATTTTTTACCATCTCTGGGTACCAAGGAGTTCTTCTTGGTCGTCTACTTCTCCTCAGCTTCCTTCCCTCTTACTGAGGATTATGTGGGAATCGCTTTGCAATGTTGCATTGGGGGTTTAGCATCGGGGCTCAATGTCAAATCCATTGGTGAAAGAAGATTCCGTTTCTCTATGGCTTCTAATAAGGTTGGACACTTTATCTATCATCTCAAAGATCGAATTTGGCCGGACTTTGTTTGCCATTTTCAACTTTTTCGCTCGGCCATGGCTTCTACTATGTGCTATGATCATCATTGGCATTCAGATGAAGTTATCCATGGGGTCTCAACTAGATCACCTATGGCTATCCGGTCAAATTTGAATTTTCTACGTGTGAATGATCTCGGGGGTTTGTCTGACTTGACCACCCACCCTCCCTTTGTTACTGTTACGCCGCTGCCGATGAGTTTTCCGATGAGCGGCGCCGGGGAGCCAATTCCGGGAAATCATAATCCCAGCATTAATCATATTAATGGCATTCATGATAATAATGATGTGGTCGGCATACATTTTGGGAGTTTCCATCAATCGGCAGAATTCCAGAGCAATGATACCAATCAAGGCAATCAGCATTCATTGCCAGGAGATTTATGTCTTGGGGCTTTTAATTTTGACTTATCCTCTCACAATGTGAACAAACGGAATATTTTTGAAGGTCAGTCTTTCCAGCATCTTTATTGGGACAATATTCCCACATTTATGGTGTTCTATATCCTTGATCAGATGAAATTTGGTTATTCCCGAAGTCACATTGCAATGATATGGTCTCTGTCATCTATACCTACATTGTAGTACATCTATAACCGTCTTAATATCTGTTCCCAATGTAATCTAATGGGCCATCTAGCTGCTTCCTGCCCACGTGTGGCATGCAACACTTGCTTCGATCTTTCTTGCACCTGTGATCAACAGGAGTCCCACCCTGGTTCTGCACCAACATCAGCTACTGGTACCGTGTGCCGTGAGGATGATGCCACCATTCAATCTGCTAGAACTCCTACAGCCCCGAAGAGAGGGTTGTCCTCCTGTCACACTTGCAGATCCACGGAACATTATTATTTTGTTTGCCCAGCCCTGCTTCTTTGTAATCGGTGTGGTTGGCTGGGACACAACAAGCGACACTGTGGATTAATCGATGCCCCCACTCTATTCTGGAAGCCCAATCACCGGCCCATCCCTGCAGGCCCATCTAGGGCCGTCCCTGCAGGTCCATCTGGAGAGGTCTTGCACAATTCTTGGAATGGCCGTGAGTCGAGGGATCCCTTGCTCCATAAATGTGCGGATATTTCTACTACAAATCCCGTGGGTATCATTAATAATTCACCTTCTTATATTGCACCGGTATTGGCCAACCCGCAACGACAGCAAATCACTTTGACAGATATTGTTGATACACTTCCCGTTGGTGCCCGTGGAAGCGAGACCGTCCGCTATGAATCTTGCGGTGCCCCTGGACACGTGGTGACCTCCTACTGGCCTGCTCGGCGGTCAGCACAGAGAACCTGGGTACCAAAGACTAGCAAACGCCCCGTCCATACGCATTCCTCCTCTGCTCTCCCCACCTCCACTGCTCCACCTCTGGTTCCTCGCCCGCCATCGCCTATGGCGAACTTTCCTGTCAATGTTGTCCCTTACCTGCCGCAAGGGATGACCATCGAGCTGGGCCCCGAAGATCGTGTGGTGCGGGAGGAGATGGTCGTCAGCCCCAATCTGCCGCTGCGCCATGACTTCCTGGCAGTGGCTAAGGTTAATCGCTTCGTTCCGTTTCACTAGAAGGCTGCTTTGCGTCACACCATCAAAGGTTTGCTCCATGAGTCACACTTCTTTCCCACTGAGGTGGATGACTATCCGCTAGGTATTGGAATATTTGGTTTTCGGATTCAGTCATTAGAGATGCTGTTGTTGGTACCACCTTCGAGCTTGATGAGGATGAGGAAAATCTGAATACTGTAGTTTCGTTTGTTCCTCATGATGCTGCTGTCAATATGAGATTGACTTCTTTTGGTCCTCAAGTATGGATTCTATACATTGGCTTTCCCCAAGATTATCAGACATCCCATTACATCCACAAATCAGTTGATAAGTTTGGTGAATTGATCACTTGGAATGACCATAGAGGGGATAGAAAGTTTGTTCTGATCAAAGCCCGCGTGCTCAGTCTGCGTAGGGTGCCAAAGAGTTTTGTTATGCATCATCTTGGAGGAGAGCGTCACTGCTGGACTGTTTGTGTAACGATCCTGAGAACAAGTGATTGGAATGCACACATTCCGGATGTTCCTCCTATGGATTTTGAGCCACCACCGGCAGATGGGATCCCACATCCTATGTTTGGCGAGGGACTGACGGCGAAGCAGATGTATCAGGCGCAGCTGCACAATTGGCTTGCTCAGAATGCAGCTCCCAACCAGAACAATGAGGATGTGCAGCAAGGCAATGATGTTCACTTCCAAGCAAACTGGGGAGTCTGGCCACCTCCACCACCACCAGCTGTTTACAATTACCAAGCTTGGCTTGCTACTGAGGGCTTTCATGTGCAAGATGGTATCCTTCCAGCCAACAATCTGCAAGATAGCCCTAGCATGGCCTGGAATGACTCTATCTCTGCTTTTGACAGTTCAGATTCTAGCGCTACTCTGTCTGACACTTATGTCTTAGTGCCTCGCAACATTTTCAACTATATTGCAGCTAATTATGAAGTGGGAGAGAGCTCAAACTCAGCTGTCAGGACAACCCAGAACAACTCTATTGATATTGTGATCTCAATTTCTGCTGCTGGCTTGCACTTGGAAATGACAACCAATGGTGATATGATGTCCTCCATGATGATCAACCAAGGCATTCCTGTCAGGCATCTCAATAGCTTTCTTACTGGTGCAATTATGCCCATCGTTGCAGCATATGGCCCTTGGAGTACTGGGTATGGATTCAAATATGAGAAAGTGGAACTGAAGATGAGCATCAGGGAAGAGGATGGTGTGTTACAAGTGTCTGAAGCTTCTCAGACTGTGACTGAATTTGTCAGTCACCTATCTCATTCTGCTGTGTTGTCTACTGCAACTACACTTCGCATCACTGACATGCCTGATAACTCTGAACCAATGTTTGCCCTGCCTGTAACTAGCTTTTCCGAGCCTCTCAGTGTCACTGATCTGCCAAACACTTCTGATCCACTACTTGATTTACCAGATATGAACCATACTGCACCTCAGACTGCTTTAGTGACTATTGCACAGGAGATCAGTTCTGCATTTGTGGTTGCAAGTGATGACAAGGATCAGGCCCTCGATGACTCTCAGGAGGACTTGGCCATGCATGCTTCTCCCCCTGCTATTCCATCTACTTTTGGTGCTGCTGCTTCTTCTAACAGAAGGGGAAAAGCTATTGCTCCTGAGTTAACCATTGCTCTGCGTAGAAGCACACGTTCAAATAAATATGATGGGTTCAAAGTTCGACCTCTTTCAGATACCAAGCTCAAAAACTCCAAGGTAAAACCCAGGGTTATTCCCTCTGCAACTTCGGCCACCATTGCCACTACTCTGTCTGAAGCCCCAGAGATTCCACCGCCTACTGCTATTCCAGTTATCCAACACATTGGCACTGTGATGTGTGGAATCCCGGCTGAAGAACTCATGGAGGAGCATCTGCAGGCTTCTTCTGAGGATGGACCATCCTCGGCCAATATTTAGTTCCTCTGTGTTGGGTTTATCTGCTCGTACTTTTATATTATCCTACCCGTATTATAGTACTTTGTGTTAATTGGAACGTTCTTTGCTGGAATGTCTGGGGCCTAAATTCTGATGCAAAACAGCTTGCACTTTCAAATGCAATCAACTCTTCTGGTTGTGCTGTAATTTGCTTGTAGGAGACGAAAAAACCTTCCTTTGATCATAATTTTGTTAAGTCCTGCTGTCCTAAACGTTTTGACCAATTTGATTTCATCCCTTCCAGTGGGGCCTCGGGAGGCCTCGTCACGATTTGGAATAGTTCAATTTTCTCGGCCAGTACCATTGCTCAAGAAGATTTTGCCCTGGTTATACGTTTTCAATCAACCCAATCTGCACACTTTTGGACCTTGGTCAATGTTTACGGCCCATGTCAAGGGGAACCCAGAGTTAACTTTATCAATTAGCTCATGGCTCTGAATACCCCCCCTAATGAAGATTAGCTTTTGGTCGGAGACTTTAACTTCATTAGAAATCCAGATAATCGTAACAAGCCTGGTGGTAATTACGGTGATATGATTACATTTAATGACTTCATCCGTACACAAGCCTTAATTGAACTGCCCATTAAAGGCCGAGAGTACACCTGGAGTAACATGCAAACTGATCCATTACTTGAGAAAATTGATTGGTTTTTCACCAGTACTAATTGGACGAGCTCCTACCCTCACACTGTGGTTAAGCCCCTCGGCCGACCCGTACCTGATCACATCCCATGTGTGGTTAGTATTGAAACCTCCATCCCACGATCCAAGCTATTCAGGTTTGAATCCTTCTGGATCCAACACCCAGGTTTCATGCAAATAGTTCAAGACGCTTGGTCAAAGCCTGTGCACTCTCAAAATATGGCGACAGTCCTATGCAGAAAGTTCAAAACCCTACATCATGATCTTAAATATTGGAGTAAAAACATCTCAAAACTGTCCATTGCCATAGAAAATTCAAACAGGGCCCTTTTGGAAATTGATGGGTTGGAGAATAAAAGACATTTATACACACCCGAAGCTAATTTCAGAAAAATACTCAAGGCTCATCTCATCAGACTGCTATCTTACCAAAAGCTGTACTGGAAGAAATGGTGTACCATTAGATGGGTGCAATTTGGCGATGAAAATTCTAAAAAAATTTGGCTATGGCCTCAGAGCGATACAGAAGGAATAATATTGCCACCCTAACTACTGATGATGGTATCAGTGTGGATGATCACGCAGGAAAAGAAGCAGTACTCTTTCATTCCTTCAAACAAAGGCTTGGCACTTCTTCTCATAATGATATGAAATTTGATCTTCAGAGAATTATCAAGAGGATTGAGGGTCTAGATGCATTAACTGTCCCTTTCACCCATGCTAAGATTGATCATGTTATTAAAACTATGCAAGTTGATTGTGCACCGGGACCAGATGGTTTCAATGGTGCGTTTCTCAAAGCTTCTTGGTCAGTATTCAAAGAAGATTTCTATAATCTGTGCAATCAATTCTTTGAAGGAAATCTACATCTTGAGAGCATCAATGATGGTTTTATTACCCTGATCCCCAAAAACAATGCGCCTAGTACTGTTAATGATTTCCGGCCAATCACTCTACTAAATTGTTGTCTAAAAGGGATCACAAAAATCCTGGCCAACCGGTTACAGAAGGTCATTATCAAAATAATTCACCGTAACTAGTACGGTTTCCTCAAAGGTCGCACTATCCAAGATTGCCTCGCATGGGCGTTCGAATACATATATCAATGCCAAAGCTCCAAGAAAGAAATTGTGCTCCTCAAACTTGACTTTACTAAGGCATTTGATACAATTGACCATGAAGCAATGCTCATTATCATGAAGAACATGGGATTTAACGATAAATGGCTAGGTTGGATCCAATGTATTTTCTCCTCGGGCAAGTCGGTTGTTCTCCTAAACGGTGTCCCCGGTAGACAATTTCATTGTAAATGCGGCGTGCGACAAGGTGACCCTCTGTCTCCACTAATTTTTCTACTTGCAGCTGACCTCCTTCAAGCTGCGATCAATGATGCTTTCTCTCGGGGAGAGATCAACTTGCCTTTTCCTTGCAATACACAGCAAGACTATCCGGTGATTCAATACGCGGATGATACTATACTAGCTATGCCAGCATGTCCTGCCCAAGCCATGACCATCAAAACTATCCTCTCTGACTATGCTACATCGGTGGGTTTGAAGATCAATTTCCATAAATCTACCCTAATACCACTGAACTGTGATCAAGAGCTCACGACCACATTGGCAAATATATTTGGTTGTGTTGTTGGCAAGCTACCGTTTACCTATCTTGGCCTCCCTATTGGCACCACCAAGCCAACCATTTTGGATCTCATGCCTCTAGTCAGCCGTGTGGAGAGACGACTTTCGGCCACCCTCAATATGATTACCTATGGAGGAAAACTCACACTGCTGAATTTAGTCATAACTTCTCTCATCATTTTCTCTCTTTGCACACTCAAACTCCCGGCAGGCATCATTGAACTTATTGACAAAATCCGCAGAAAGTGTCTATGGACAAAGAAAACTAATCAAGGAGACAAGTGCAACTCCTTGGCATCGTGGGATATGATATGCAAACCCAAAGAGTGTGGAGGGCTTGGCATTCTTAATCTCCAAGTGCAAAGTGATGCTTTGCTTCTCAAATTTCTTCACAAGTTTTACAACCATTGGGACCTACCTTGGGTGGAACTAATTTGGAACACATACTACACCACAAAAATTCTGCATGCATCCGACCCGTGTGGCTCATTCTGGTGGCGCGATGTCTCTAAACTTATGCCAATTTACCGTGGTCACCAATGTCGCCATACGAAGTGGATCTTCTGCTCTATTCTGGAAAGATGTCTGGATTGGTGAGGTTTTGGCCGATACACACCCCAGAGCTTTCTCTTTCACGTAGCTGGAAGACATATCTGTGAGGGATTTCTTGCGGAGCACGTCACTAGGTGAAACGTTCCATCTACCTCTCTCCTCACAAGCTCACAATGAGACACGAGACCTACAACAACAAACCACTCATGGATCCTTCGGCCAATGATGAATGGAATTGTGTGTGGGGATCAGACTACTACTCAGCCAACAGGTTCTACACCTTCTACTGCAAAGATGTCCATGCGCACCATGCATACAAATGGATATGGAAATCCAAGTCAACAATGAAAATTAAAGTTTTTGGTTGGTTACTACTATCACATAGACTCAACACTCGCAACATGTTGAAAAGGAGACACTATAACATTGGCACAGACTTTGGTTGCCTTTTGTGCACGGCCTACCAAGATGAGACGGTGGAGCACCTTTCCTTTGAATGCACCTTTAGCCTTGCCTACTGGAATGAAATTCATATCTTGGGACATGCAGCTAACAATCGGCTCGACTGGGTGGACAAGGCTAAATCCTCCTGGAACCAACCATTGTTCATGGAAATTTTTCTTTTGGCATCCTGGAGCATCTGGAAGGAAAGAAATAACAAACACTTCAGAGGAGTGCTCCCATCACAAGATTCCTGACGTGCAAGATTCAAGGAAGACCTCTCCCTCCTTACCTATAGAGTAGGAGACAAAAATAAACAATTCCTTTCCTCCTTTATTAGCTCCTTGTAGAATCTCTCCCCCCCCAACCCTCATTCCCAAAGGGGATGATTTGTAAATAATCTCATGTACCATACATTTTATTCCTTAATTTAATTGTAGTAGGAGCCTCTCCTACTGTTTCAGGTGTCAAAAAAAACCTGGGAGCTGACCATTTGGTTACTTTGTCGTCCACCAGCGGACGACAAAGGGGAGGGAATGTTTGTCGTCCGCTGGCGGATGGCAAAGGCTGCCGTTAGCCACCTAACGTGGCTACCGTATATTAGCTGTCGTCCTGCACGGACGGCAAAGGTTCTTTGCCGTCCGCTTTGACGAAGCAAACGGTAAAGAACCTTTTTACCGTAGCCCTCTTTACAAGACAGATTTGCCGTCGGTGGCAGACGACAAAGCAGTTTGCCATCCGCTTTTGGTGCCTTTGCCGTCCGTGGTGACCGAAGGCAAATAAGCTGATTCCTGTAGTGCGATAGACGAAGACGGAAGAGGGGATGCCTTCCGGGGCATCCCCAAGCTTAGGCTCTTGGTTGTCCTTGAATATTACCTTGAGGTGCCTTAGGCATCCCCAAGCTTAGGCTCTTGCCACTCCTTATTCCATAGTCCATCAAATCCTTACCCAAAACTTGAAAACTTCACAACACAAAACTCAACAGAAAATCTCATAAGCTCCCTTAGTATAAGAAAATAAATCACCACTTTTGGTACTGTTGTGAACTCATTCTTTATTTATATTTGTGTAATATCTACTGTATTCCAACTTTTCCATGGTTCATACCCCCGATACTACCCATAAATTCATCAAAATAAGCAAACAACACATAAAAAACCGAATCTGTCAAAAACATAACAGTAAGTAGTAATCTGGATACTTCGAATACTTCTGTAACTCCAAAAATTCTGGAAAATTAGGACAACGGAGGAAATTTGCATATCAATCTTGTGTAAGAATTTGCATATCAGAATTTTATCACGCTTCTGTGATTTTTAAAAATTCTGGGATTGGGCGCAAAAGTTTATGTTTTTCAGCAAGATCAAATCAACTATCACCGTAAGCTATCCCAAAGGTCTTACTTGACACAAATCTAATTAAAGCACAAAAACACATCTAACCAGAGGCTAGAGGAATTATTTATTCAAAAATAGAAAATAAAATATTAGGTTGTCTCCCAACAAGCGCTTTTCTTTAAAGTCATTAAGCTAGGCATTGATAATTTCAATGAGGCTCACATAAAGGAGAAGAATTGAAGCACAAAGAGAGCATCATGAAACACGTGAAAAACACATCTAAGTCTAACATACTTCCTATGCATAGACATTTTATAAGCAAACAAATTATCGAGGCAAGCAAAAACTATCATATGCAAGGAAGGAGAAAGAGATGATAGCAATCTCAACATGAAGAGAGGTAATTTGCTAACATGGAAATTTCCAAAACCATATTTTCCTCTCTCATAATAATTAAATGTAGGATCATACTCAAATTCAACAATATAGCTATCACATAAATTATTCTCTACATGATCCACATGCATGCAAAGTGTCGGTGGGAAACGACACCTATGGGATCACTGGAAACCCTTCTACGGTCGGCGGGCGCGAGGTTGTGAGAAGAGTAGGTCTAACGGGAAGCACACGGATCGTTTACCCAGGTTCGGGCCGCGAGGATAAGTAGTACCCTAGTCCTGCTTTGGTGGATGTATTGAGTGTTCTTGTGTTCTTGAGCTAGCTACGGGGTGTAACTTGCCCAAAAAAGCCGAATCCCTCTCCTGGTCGCCTCGGGCCTCCTTTTATAGGCAAAAGGGGTCGCCACAGTGGCACACAGGAGGTGGAAAGGTGTACAGCGCGCAAGCTTATCGCCTGGCGTTACGGGACAAAGCGCATTAAATGTGCAACTTAGGTGTCCATTAGGTTTATCGGGGACGGGAACAAGGCCCGTCCCGTCTGTCGCCGCTCCGCCTCGCTTCGACACGCGCCCAGGCCAGCGATGCGTGTGGTGCCATGTAGGCAGGCATGCTGCTGAGGTGGCGCGGTGGTGGAGCCTTCACGAAGGTCTGCATGCCACCACGCAGGTGCTTGCTGAGTTGGTGTGGAGGCCGCCCGTCGCCACGCAGGTGCCTGCCTAGCTGGTTGAGCTAGCAGCTGCTTGGGGACGGCGGTGGAGTCTTGGCTGGTGTGGTCCTGGTAGTGGCCCCGCTTATGCCCTCAGCAAGGGTCTTGCCGGGGGCCCGGTAAGGGTCTTGTCGTGGCGTTGCACTCGTCCCCGGCAAAGCGCTTGCCGGGGGCCATGTGGATTCCCTCGGCTAGGATCTCGCCAAGGGTCGTCGTCTTCTGGTCCTCATCTGATCGTGTATGATCTTGACATAGATCTGCATGCCACCACGGAGGTGCCTCCTGAGCCTTGGTTCCAATGTAGTTGTTGACGGCGTTTGGAACCCTTGGGCTCAAGGGTGGCTCGCTCTGCTGGCGTTGGGCAAGTTGCCTTGGCAAGGCTCTTGCCGGGGCCGCGGAGGCTGCCCCGGCAAGGGTCTTACTGGGGGAGTCCAGCTCGCCCCTTTGCTCTCCTGTGTTTCTGGTCTTGGCGTTGCCTCGGTTGTCTTGCGCTTCGGCTTCTCTCCGGCCTCCCTCTTCGGCCCTGCTAAGTGTGGCCGCGGCACGTGGCTCTGACTGCCGTGCACAAGTAAAGGGGTAAAAAGGAGAGCCCCTACTTTTGTACACTGACAGGAGCCCCCGGGCCTGGGCCACACATAAGCGCGACGCGTCGTTAGGCCAGGCCCAGAACGGTGCGTGGGTAGGTGGGGCGGATTTTACCGCAGTAACTGTTTCGTCCGCTGGGCCTCCCCACGACCCGCGTTGAACGCGTGACATGGAGGGGCGTGTGTGACGTGGGGGTCATGCATGGGGCGGTTCCCACACGCATGCATCACATCGCAGTAAAGAGGCAGCTCGCGCCTTCCCCATAAAAAGAGGGAGGCGTGGAGGCGCGGCTCATTTACTGAGTGGACACGGGTCTCAGTCTTCAAGGCGCCCACGCCCCATGATCACGGGGTGGGGAACGGTCGCCTCACCCGTCCCTTCGACTCTGCTTTCTCTCCACGTGTCTTTCATGCAGGTGGCAGGCGGTGGAGGCGGGAAACCGAGCCGTTGCCGATTGGGACAGCGGGTTGGTCCTGATTCCCTGCGCCCCCGATGACCGGATTGGCTGAGCGGGGCGCCGAGCCATGACCCCGCCCCTTTATAAGAAGGGGGGAGGGGGGACGGCACCCCCACATTCACCCAGCATCCATCTTCTTCCACTTCCGCTCCTCCCTTCCACCCATCATGACAAGAGGGGGCGCAGGCCCTTCAACGATGGGGGCGAGGGTCGCTGCTCGACAGCATGTTCCTCCTTCCCACGAGCTCGCAGCAGTGGAGCCGGCCACGAGAGGAAGGGGGAGGGGGCGAGGTCGAGGTTGCCGTGGCAGTCGGGGGAGAGGGGGACGAGGCGGCGCGATGCCCGTGCCTCCGCCAGCGATGCCGCCCGTGACGGAGAGCCATGTCGGGGACGAGCCTCGGGAGTTCTTCATCAGGCTGCGCCGGCCACCGCATCATCGTCTCTGTCTCCCTACCCCATTTGCTCAGGAAATGGAGCTCGACCCGCCCCAGACCCTCAGATTGCACATGAGGAGCTACAGGAACGGCGGCACGCAGGTCGACGTCGACTTCCCCACTCCTCATGTTATGTACCTCCGTCGCGGGTGGAAGACATTTGCTCGCATCCATAGCCTGACGGCGGGGCTCGTCCTCTACTTCAAGTTAATGGAGGGCAGCCTGCTCTCCGTCAAGGTCTTCTGAGATCTTGGAACTCACCTAAAGTGCTGCGTGGAGAGCTCCTCCGACGATGAAGATTCCTCCTCGAGTGGGAGTGACGAGGAGGACATCGACAGCGACGACGAGGGAGTCGAGCGGCAGGATGCCGACCCTGACTTCGACTGACCGCGCCGCCCCTCCCTCGGCCTCGCGCCCTGCCGTGGGCCTTCCTCGCCAAGCTCTCCATCGGCGCGCTCCCCGTCGTCTCCTTGGGCGGCTAGCGTAGGAGGGCCGGAGAAGGCGAAGAAGGCGGGTGGCGGCCGTCAAGTCGGAGTACGCGGGCACCGACGCCTTCGTCGCGTATTGCCGGCCTGCTACCTCATCTTCCAGCTCCTTTCCCGGCACCAAGATGTTCTCTTGGTGCCTTCTGCTCCTCGCACCTCGCCCCTTTGCCCCTCCTGCTGTCTTGCTCCACCTTCTGAGGAGAGGGACAAGAAAGGGATTACGGGCACCTTATCCCTATTTAGTTAGTAAGCCTGCGGGCACTTGTTAATTTTAAGACTTGTAATCCCCTTGCTCATGTTTTTAATTCCATATGAACTGTACCTGTACGGGGTGTTTTAAATTAAAAAGTGTGTTTGCCGGGTTTCTTTGTGCGTGGGCGAGGCCCATGCCAAGGGATGAATCCTTGTTACTTTTAAGACAAACATTGTCGCCCGGCAACAGGCCTTGCCATCCCCCCACTTCAATCAACCATTCACACGCTTTTGGCGGAGGCAGGGGTGAAGTGGAGTTAGGCCCCTCGTTTACTTTCTTGCCACCGCGACTACGACCAAGTTCCGACCCAGGGGGATAGCTCTCGGGTACAGGAAAAGGGGAGCACGGTGGTTTAAGAATATAAACGTGGTTTCACACGTCCGAGTTCTATATAGAAAGGCATGACAGGGGATGAAAGACTTATCTGAACCCGCCGCCCCCGGCAACCTTGGCTTGCCGGGGTTGGATCCTTGTGTCTTCAGCCCCCGGCAGTCTCGGCTTGCCGGGGCCGGGGTGCCGGTTCGTCCTCTTTCTCCCAAGCGGCTCAGCAGAAGTGTTTGTGTGCCCTGCGAACCAAAGAAGACAGAAAGACGTGAACTCGACCTCTAGGCTAGGGGTTAGTCGCTGCCAAGCACTACGAACCCTAACCGAGGGAGAGACTTAAACCTAGCATGCATGCTATAACTTAGGGCGCCAGCACTTCGTTTATTTATGCTCAGAGTCTGCGCCTGGCTTTGTACAAAGGGTTACATGCCTTGTCGGCAAAGCTTGTACAAAAGGTGGCTTGCCGGGAGGCCCGACAAGCCACGCCTTATGGATAAAACTTGCGAAGATGCTCGATGTTCCAGGAGTTGCTCACTGGGACAGCATCTTCGGTCTCCAGGTGGACTGCGCCGGGCCTGGTGACTCGTATTACCCGATAAGGGCCTCCCCACTTCGGCGTCAACTTGTTGGAATTCTTGGCTGACTGAACGCGCTGAAGAACAAGGTCGCCTTCCTCAAAGCTTCGGGCATGAACCTTGCGGCTATGGTAGCGGCGCAAGGCTTGCTGGTAGCGTGCTGCTCTCACAGCCGCCCGAAGGAGATCTTCCTCAAGGAGCGTTGCGTCATCTTGCCGCAATTGCTCTTGCTCAAGCTCGTCGTAAGAGAGCACTCGAGGTGACCCGTATATGAGTTCCGTGGGGAGAACTGCTTCTGCCCCGTATACAAGGGCAAAGGGTGTCTAGCCGGTGGCTCGATTTGGCGTCATCCTGATCGACCAAAGTACCGCCGGCAACTCATCAATCCAGCGCCTTCCGCTCTTGTGCAGCATGTCAAAAGTCTTTGTCCTCAGGACACGCAACACTTCAGCATTTGCCCTCTCTGCCTAACCGTTGCTCCGTGGGTGTGCAACGGAAGCGAAACAGACCTTGCTGCCGAGGTCTTAGATGTATTGTGTGAAGGTGTGGCTCGTGAACTGCGTGCCATTTTCGATGATGACTCTTCTTGGCACACCAAAATGGCACACTAGCCCCTTGAAGAACTTGACGGCTGACTGTGCTGTCACCTTCCTCACTGCTTCCACCTCCGGCCACTTTGTGAACTTGTCGATTGCAACGTACAAGTACTCAAAGCCCTCGACAGCGCGGGGGAAAGGGCCCAGTATGTTGAGCCCCCAGACCGAGAATGGCCAGGAGAGAGGAATTGTCTAAAGGGCTTGAGCTGGTTGATGAAGCTTCTTCGAATGGAACTAACACACTTCGGACTTGGTTACTAGTGCCGTTGCATCCTGGAGGGCAGTGGGCCAGAAGTAACCCTGCCGGAACGCCTTGCCGGCAAGGGCCCTCGACGCTATGTGGGAGCCACATATGCCTCCGTGTATCTCCACCAACTGCTCCAGTCCTTCCTCCTGGAGAATGCACTTCAATTTCACACCATTCGGTCTCCTCCTGTACAGGACATCATCGACGAACTGATACATAGCAGACCGACGAGCTACCTTCTCTGCTTCTTCCTGCTCCTCAGGAAGCTCCCCTGTTTGGAGGAATCGGACGGTATGCTGTGCCCATGCCGGAGCCTAGGGCTCAACGGCAAGGACCGAAGGCATTTCTTCCGCCATGGGAGCGGCTGTCTCTACGGCCAGGGCTTGATGGCCTGCCGGAGTCGGTCGCTCCTCGGCAGGCTCAGAGTCCACGGCAAAACCCTTGCCGGCGGCCCCTGGGGGCTTAGCGGGAAAGTACTTGCCAGGGCCTGATTTCCTCTACTTGTTCTGCTCCATTGATGGTTTGACGGATGGTTGAGTTAACCGAAGCAAAAAGGTACCTGGTTCCACAGGTAGCTTGAATGAAGCGCGCTTTGACAGGTAATCGGCGATGTCGTTCTCTGCTTGGGGAACGTGCTCCGCTTGTATACCGTCAAAGCGCTCCTCCAGCTTCCACACCTCATCTACATAGGCCTCCATCAACGGGCTCTGATAATCTTTGTTGACTTGTCTGACGACAAGCTGTGAATCAACCCTGACGATGAGCTTTTTAACTCCGAAGTCTGCTGTGATCCTGAGACCGGCAAGCAACCCGTCGTACTCAGCAGTGATGTTGGTGGACATCTCCCTGGGAAAGTGCATCTGGATTACATACTTGAGGTGCTCTGCGGTGGGTGCGACGAGCAGCACACCAGCATCGGCGCTTTGCAGCGAGAAAGCTCCGTCAAAGTACATAATCCAGTTGCGAGTTATTTCCTTGTCGGGGAGAGTGGTCTCCTGGATCTCTTCATCAGGCGTTGAGGTCCATTCTGCAATGAACTCCGCCAGGACTCTACTCTGGATTATTGTCGAGTGGTAGGTGCGATATATGCCAATGGGTGGCTTATCATTGTGGGAGCCAGTAAAACATCGCTGGTGCCTGGAAACGGGATGAGGCGAAGACATGCACGCCGGCGGATCTTACCCAGGTTCAGGGCTCTCCGTGGAGATAACACCCCTAGTCCTGCTCTGCGGGGTCTTCGCATGATCACTAGATAATTACAAGTAGCTACAAGCGCTCCTTGAGCTGTTTCGCTAGAGGAAGAAGAAGGGCAAGGTTAGCTCTCCTTTTCTCTCTATGTGGTGTGTGGAATTCTATGAGATCAACCTTTTGCATGGGTGTCCCGGGGGGTTTATATAGGCCTACCCCCCAGGGGTACAATGGTAATCCGGCTGGGCGTGGGTCCCAGCCGTCAGTGTCTATGCTCGCCGGCTTCTCCGCCGGTTATTGGGGCCCGCCGACTGGTGGGTCCCGCTGGCTGCCGGCCTCCCGGCCGATAGGCCGGCCCCACCGCTTGGGGGCTTTGTCAGCGGCTGGTTGTTGTTGCCTCGCCTCTGATGATGAGAGCTTTGTTGAGGTAAGCGTGGCTACAGTGTTGCCGCCTTGCGGGCTCTCACTGTAGCCCTACCTCGTCTTGTCTCCTTAATGAGGCACATGTTTCGAGGGAGGGAGGTAGCCGGCTATTGGGAGCCGACCACACCCCTGGCCGACTAGAGGAGGCCACGCCGCCTTCGGGTGTCTCTCTAGCAAAAGGGGGCCGCCGCCTACGGGCCGTACTGGCGCCTGTCGTGGGTGACATCGAGGCCAGCACGGCTACAGTGCCGCGCCGGACGGGGGATGGCTGGCCCGTACGGCGCCCTGTGGCCATGCCTGTTCCGGGATTCGGGGGTAGTGGGCTGTACTGCGGGCACGCCCCAGCCAATCGCCGTTATGTGGGTACAGTCTTAGTGGGTGCAGTCTTGGCCGGCTTCTGGGAGCCGGCTTTCTTCATAGCCAGCTTCTGGGAGTCGGCTTTCTTCATGGCCGGTTTCTGGGAGTCGGTCCTCTTGGGGCCGGCTCCCTGGAGTCGGCCATCTCGTATCTTTCTTGGGGGAGGTTTCTGAGGCTAGGTCGCCTTCTGGGAGTCGGCCCTGGGGATAGCCGGCCGAGGGAAGGCGGCCCTATGCTTTGTATGCTTGAAGGCTTGAATGGCCTGATAATTTTTCAAAGAGCGAGGGGGAGTCGGTTAGGCTACCCGTGGCCATTTACTCCGACAGTAGTCCCCGAAGCTGGGTGGGCTTCGAGGCTGAGAGGAGGTCGAGAAGCTCCGCCAGCTTCTTATCTTGACGAGCCAGCAGCTGGGAGCCGGCTTCGGTTGGGCGCGCTGTCTTGGCGAAATTTTTAAAGTCGGGAGGCGGGAGTCTGTTGGCGCGTGCGTCGGGCTGCGGGCCGGCCGCTCGCCGCCTGCGAACCACGTAGCGTCCCTTGGCTGAAAAGAGCCTCCCAACCCATGCGTGCGACAAGACGTCGCCGCAGGCTGAGGGCCCACCACTCCTACGCCTAGGCCCAGCGCGGATTCTTTGCGGCCCAAAGCGGTCCGCACGTCTTCCGGCGGCGGTTTCTACACGCCGTTAGGGCGCAATAATCGCGGGACGTGGGGGAGTGGGCGCAGTTAATCCCATGTTCGTCACCACGCCTCGCCTCCTCAGCTTCACCGCACGAGGCTATAAGTAGGGGGAGTTGGGGAAGCAGCAGACGCTCACACGCTCCTCTCCTCTCCGCCATCTTCTTCCTCCTGCTTTCCCTCGCAGCAGCGCCTCGCCACCGCGCCGTCCCACCAATCTGCACTCCGCCCCATAGCTTTGCCGCCGCAGGGCCGTGCTTTCTCCGCCGCCGCACTCTTCCTCGCTAGCTTCTGGCCACTATGCAGTACGGCGGGGACTCGGACGGCTCCAACGTCCATATGGACCACATCGAGTTCCTCCGCAAGACGCGGCGGTTGCCCTGCGCGGACCAGGTGCGGGTCCGTCTCGCGCCTGTGAAGGAGATCACGCCGGAGACGGAGGAAGGCGAGCGGGTAGTCTTCCGCTCGCACTTCCTGCGCGGCATTGGCTTGCCAGCGAGCGCTTTCTTCCACTCCTTCCTCGACTTCTATCAACTCCAGCCGCACCACCTCACTCCGAACACGGTGGTGCTGCTGTCCGCCTTCGTCACCTTGTGCGAAGGCTTTCTTGGCGTTCTCCCCACCCTCGAGCTCTGGGGGGAGTTCTTCCAGTCTAAGCTGGGCACCCAGATGCAGGGCGTGCCGGCCCAGAGCGGCGCCTTCATCGCGATGCGGAGGCCGGCGGCCGACAACCCCTTCCCCGTCATCATGCTAATCCAGTCGGTGAAGCTCTGGCAGAAGTCATATTTCTACGTGAAGAACGTCGCCCCACAAGGCGACTACGTCAACTTGCCGGCCTACGTAGCCGGCCCGCCAGCTGGGAGGCGGCCCCAGTGGTCCTATCAGGCCGTGACGCTGTCGCAGGCTGGAGCCGCGGCCGTCGCCCGACTGCGGGTGATGATCCAGTCGGAGGGCCTGACTGGGTCTGACTTGCTGGCCGCCTTCGTCGCGCGCCAGGTGCTTCCGCTTCAGAGCCGCCCTCACCTGATTTGTCAGATGAGCGGCCAACTCGATCCGAGTCGGATGTGCACCAAGGACATGCTGCACGACGAGGTGGCCCATATGGTGAATTATCTTGCGAACTACAAGCTCTCCGCATAGTGGCGGTTTGGCAAGGAGTCATATTCCCGTGCACATCCTCCGCCCACGGTATGTTCTCTTTTTCCATTTCTTCTCTTAGTTTCGTCACCGAGTTCCTTTTGGCCGACTCTGACCAGTCGGCACGTCTTGGCAGAGTCCTCTCCTTCGACCTGCAGCCGGGTCGGAGGCGGACTGCCGATTCCTCCCCGACCGGGCGGAGCATGACCTGGAGGACCACGACTTGGGGGCGGCCGCCATGGATGAAAACACTGAGGCGGGTGGCGGTGAAGCAGGCGGCTCCGGGCTTGGAGCCAGCTTCGACGACTGGCCGGATGACAACGAGGCGGAAATCGTCCCACGCCGCCAGCCGGCGCCCGGCCACGGCGCGGGTTCCTCTGCCGCGCCGCCTGCTTGGGGCGGCGGGCAGAAGCGCCGGGCCG
Source organism: Triticum aestivum (assembly GCF_018294505.1). Classification (NCBI taxonomy): domain Eukaryota; kingdom Viridiplantae; phylum Streptophyta; class Magnoliopsida; order Poales; family Poaceae; genus Triticum; species Triticum aestivum. The sequence goes on from NC_057808.1 coordinate 266,986,025, forward strand.
CGTCGGGCATGTTCGGTAGTCGGCCGTAGAAGCCCAAGGGCGGGGCGGCGGCGACCAGGCAGGATGAGGCGGCCGCGAAGGCGGCCCACTTCCGCAAGGTGGTGAAGCAGCCGGAGACGGTGTCGGCGTAAGTGTATGTCCCTTGGTACATTCTTTCTTCTTTTCTTGGTGATTTCTGAATCCTTGCCCTTTCTCAAAAATTAGGGCTCCGCTTTCGCTTGAGCGGGCTGCTGCCGCCTCCGTCGTTGGATCTCCGGGAGGATCCGGGAGCACCCGCCGCGTGGACCCCCGCGCCGAGCTTCAGGCGGCGACGGAGCGAATCGCGTGGGATGCGCGGGAGGAGCGGGAGGCAGAGGAGTTGAGGGCGGCTGCCGCCAAGGCGGCACAGGAGGAGGAGGAGGCGGCGAAGGCGCGTGCCGACGCAGCGGCCAAGGCCCAAGCGGAGGCTGCGGCCGCGGCAATAGCGGAGGGGGCCTTGCTCGTCACCCCTCTGCGTGTCGCGGCGCCCGAGGTCCCGGAGCCCCCGCCGGAGGAAGCCGGCGACGACCAGCCGGGGTTGGGGAGGGAGGACGACGTCGTCGTCCCGGAGAGGGAGGTGGCACCGGCCCCGCCGACTGGGGCTGCTCAAGGTAGCCGGCCTAACGTGCTGCCTGCGCAATTGGCCGGGGGCAAGCCGGCCGCGAGGACGGACCTGGTGGTCCAGTCGCCATCGCGCCAGCGCGCGGGGAAGGCCGCATCGGACCCGCAGAGGGCCGCGGACCCCGGCTCGTCGGCCCGGGACGTGGAGGCGGCCAGCGCCAGCTCGGGGTGGACACCGGGTGGAGGGACGGCCATGGTGAACGTGGCGGCACAGGACGTCCGGAACCGGCTTCAGTCCCAGGCTGCGGCGCTGAGGAAATACAATGAAGAGTTCCTTGCGACGCGAGCGGCCATTCGGGTTAGTCTTCCTATTTTTGCTTTTTTTATCTTGGTTTCTTCCGTGGGGGCGCGTCAGCGCACCCACTGGGTGTAGTCCCCGAGTTCCCAGTCGGCTGCTGAGCAGGCGGCTTGGAACTTCTTACCGGGCTTTGTTTTGCTATCTTGTTCTCATTCGCTTCTCTTCCTGACTTGCAGGACTACCACAGCCTCCACGCGGCTGCCTTCAACTCCCAGGCTTGGGAGCTGACCCAGAAGAATGCTGATCTATCTGAGAGCCGGGGTAAGTGCTTCGTCTTTTATGTCATGTGGGGGCGCGTCAGCGCACCCACTAGGTGTAGTCCCCGAGATTCGGGCCGACTGCTGAGCAGTCGGGTTGGATCTTCCTTAACGACTTCTTCCTTATTGCTTCTTTCTTTTCTGCCATGCCTGCAGTGGCCAACGCCAGATTGAGGGAGCAGCTGGGTGGGACTCAGGCCGCCCTCCGCGCTAAGGAGGCCGAGTTTGACGCCTTGGCCCAGGAGCGTGACCGCCTGGCCAAGAGGCTGGCCGACCAGGAGAAGAGGCACAAGGCGGCCCTGAAGGCGGTGCAGGACAGCGAGGCTGCCCTCCAAGCCGAATATGAGACAGAGGCGGCAGGCTGGGCCGAAGCAAGGCAGTCGCTGATCAACGGCTACGGCCAGATCGAAGACTTGGTTGACGGTAGGCCGCCCTGTTCTTCGTCCTTGCTTGCCGCTTGCCGTTTGGCTCATTTTCTAACTTGGTGTTTTTCTCTTCTTTCTCTTTCTTTCTTGCGCAGAGTACTTCCCTGGCTACTCTACTGCCGCCAACTAGGTCGTCGAGGCCCACCACAAGGCACAAAGGCAGGCTAGCGTCGAGATCGCGCCGAACGCTCGCCGGTCACTGGAGGAGCAGCTCTTGGCGATTCAAGCCCGCCTCCAGCCGGCTCACCGCATGCTCCGTCGGCTTCAGCGTGTTGGGGCGCAGGTGTTGGCCGCTCTCTGGCCTGGTGAGGTAATTCCCCGCACCCCCAGTCGGACTGCCGACTGGGGCCTCTGCGGCTCGGTCCGGCGCCAGGCGGGCGCTGGAGTTCGTCAAGGCCTGGTATCCCGAGCTGAGTCTGGACCAGCTGGCCACCTGGCGGCAGGAGGCCGACACGGAGCTGGAGCCGGCGCGGCCGGCTATCATCCAACGGGCTACGGCGATTGCCGACTACACCGACACCAGCGCCTTCGCTCCTGAGGTGGACGACAACGGCGTTGCCCAGCCGGAGGAGTGGTTCGGGCTGAACCCAGCAGATGGCGAGGAATCGGCGGAGGAGATCGACTCCAGCGATGAGGGCGAGGAGGAGGAGGAGGGTGAAGACGCCGCAACAGATGGTGGAGCGGCCGGTCAGCCTCAGCTTGACCGTGCCTCCAGCAACAAGGCACGCCCGGGTGCACCGCCAGCAGCCGGCGATGATCAAGCCGAGACCCGCCAGCCGACCACTCCTCCAGCCGGCGGTGCCGTCTCCACCGACCAGCCCGGCTCCCCTGCTGCGCCCTTAGTCTAGTCTGCTGCCTCTACTTTCCTGTTTTACCACTCTTGGAATAGTATTTTGTTAAGTTTGCACAATTCCACCCACTTGGGTGTATTCGAACTATATTGCCTGCCGGCCTGTTGGGGGCCTTATGTGTAAATATAATTATGCATGCGTTTGGCTTTCCCTTGTTCTTTGCTTTTCATCCTTCGGCTGTTTCCTTTGCCGCCCTCCCTTGGTTTCCGCCTTCCCAGCCGGACAGCTGCTCAGCAATCTGTGGCTGGAGAAGTGCTTGGCCAGTTGGGAGGGCAAGTACTCTAACTTTGTTGGATTATAGCGAAGTGACTGGGAGGCCGGCCAGCCGGCTGTTTTGACAGCCGGTAGGCGTGGTTGGAGGCCGTCTTTGCGTTATATGAGTTCGTTAGTCCTTAGCCGTTTTTCGTGCGGGCATCCTTTCTGCCTTTGGCTCTTGCTAGTCAGACAGTCGGTTCTTCGAGCTGCGACTTTCAACAAGAGAGGGCTCGGGTGCCGGTGCACTACTTGTCTGACTTCAGGTAGAACTTCTAATATAACTTAAGGCGGCCAGTCCCCGAGCCGACTAGTCGAACCCGTTGCCAGATAGAAAATCAAATGTAATAATACATTCATGAGTATGACACTCGTCATTCATAGATAAAGGAGGGCAGTCCTTGAGTGCGCCTCGGGGGGCCCATTTGTCTCATATTTAATACAAAAGACGGTAGTATGATACATACTGCTTTCAACTGTAAAATCTTCTCGGGAGGTTTGCGTTCCATGGTCGTTCCGACTCCTTGCCGGAATCATCCCTCTTGCATGCTCTTGGCTTCTGTGCGTCGATCAGGTAGTAGGAGTTGTTGTCTAGTGCTTTGCTGACGACGAAAGGGCCTTCCCAAGGGGCCAAGAGCTTGTGCTGGCCGGCTGTTCGCTGGATCAGCTGGAGCACAAGGTCGCCCTCTTGGAAGGATCTTGGCTTGACATTTCGGTTGTGGTAACAGTGCAAACCCTGCTGGTAGATGGCGGACTGGCCGAGTGCTAACAGCCGGCCTTCTTCCAGCAGGTCGACGCCGTCTTCTCGCGCTTCCTTGGCCTCCGCCTCCGTGTACATGGTGACCCGAGGCGAGTCGAACTCGATGTCAGTTGGGATGACAGCCTCGGCACCATACACAAGGAAGAACGGAGTGAAGCCGGTTGACTTTTTTGGGGTAGTACGCAGACTCCAGAGGATAGCCGGCAGCTCGTCGAGCCAGCAGCCGGCCGAGCGCTCCAGTGGTACGACCAGTCGGGGCTTGATGCCGGAGAGGATGAGGCCGTTTGCTCGCTCGACCTGGCCGTTTGACTGCAGGTGGGCAACGGACGCTAAGTCCAGTCGGATGCCCTGTGTCGCGCAGAAACCTGCCAGTGCTCCCTTGGCAAAGTTTGTGTCATTGTCGGTGATGATGCTGTGCGGCACGCCATACCGAGTAGTGATGTCGGCAATGAACGTCACGGCAGTCGGCCCGTTCAGCTTCTGGGAGCCGGCTTTCTTCATGGCCGGCTTTTGGGAGTCGGCTTTCTTCATGGCCGGCTTCTGGGAGTCGGTCCTCTTGGGGCCGGCTCCCTGGAGTCGGCCATCTCGTATCTTTCTTGGGGGGGGGGGTTCTAAGGCTGGGTCGCCTTCTGGGAGTCGGCCCTGGGGATAGCCGGCCGGGGGAAGGCGGCCCTATGCTCTGTATGCTTGAAGGCTTGAATGGCCTGATAATTTTTCGAAGAGCCAGGGGGAGTCGGTTAGGCTACCCGTGGCCATTTACTCCGACAATTGTTGAAGTACTTTCAAACTTCAACCCAAACTTGATAACTCCAAGGCCCACTCCACAATCCTTCCGGTCGCGTCTGGGTTGTGCAGTATCCGTTGCAATGGGAGGCGGGTGACGACAGTGATCTCGTGGGCCTGGAAGTAATGACGCAGCTTCCTCGAGGCCATAAGGAAGCCGAAGAGCAATTTCTACACACCGGAGTATCTTGACCTAGCCCCCTGCAAGAGGGAGCTGACAAAATAAACCAGGTGCTGCATCATCTTCTTCTTCTGCAACACTTCATTGGGCTGCGCGGGCCCTGTCGTGACGGCGTCAGACTCCGCCGGGGGGCTTGCCTTGCCGGCACCAGGCCCTGCCGGGGTAATCTCTAACTCGCCATCTGCCGGTCCTTCCGTTGCCACTGCCTCTTCGTCGACCTCCCTCTGCGCCACCGGCGCGGCGCTGACCACTTGATTCATCACCGCCAGATACAGCAGCAACGGCTCTTGCAGTTTAGGCGCCACTAGTACTGGTGTAGAAGAGAGGTATTTCTTCAGATCCTGCGGTGCTTCTTCGGCCTCCGGGGTCCACTCCATTGAGCCCGCCTTTTTCAAAATTTTGAAAAAGGGAAGGGCGCGCTCGGCAGACTTGGAGATGAATCGGCTCATGGCGGCAACGCAGCCAGTGAGCCGACGCACATCCTTGATCCGCTTGGGCGCCTCAATTTGCTCGATAGCCTTGATTTTGTCTGGGTTTGCCTCAATCCCACGCTGTGACACAAAGAACCCGAGAAGTTTGCCAGACGGAACGCCGAAGACACACTTCTCAGGGTTTAGCTTGAGGTTGATCTTGCGCAGGTTGGCAAACGTCTCTTCTAAGTCTTGTACAAGAGTCGCCCTGTCCTTGGTTTTGACCACTATGTCATCCATATAAGCTTCCATATTGCTATGTAGCTGGGGCTCAAAACCAATTTGGACTGCCCTTGCAAACGTCGAGCCAGCACTCTTCAACCTGAAAGGCATCCGTAAAAAGCAGTACGTACCACATGGGGTGATGAATGCTGTCTTCTCTTCGTCCTCTCTTGTCATGAAGATCTGGTGGTAGCCCTAGTAGGCGTCGAGGAATGATGACAGATCACACCCAGCCGTGGATTCAACAAGTTGGTTGATGCGCGGCAGCGCGAAGGGGTCCTCAGGACAAGCCTTATTGAGATCTGTGTAGTCAATACACAGCCTCCACTTCCCGTTTGCCTTGCGCACCACCACCGGATTAGCCAACCATGTTGGATGGAGCACTCCCCTCACCAAGCCTGCTGCTTCCAACTTCCTGATCTCCTCTGTGATAAAATCCTGCCGTTCCAAAGCTTGCTTCCTGACCTTCTGCTTGACGGGTCGCGCGTGGGGGCAGACAGCAAGATGGTGCTCAATCACTTCCCTGGGAACGCCGGGGATGTCAGATGCTTTCCATGCAAACACATCGACATTCGCCCGCAGGAAAGTGACGAGCGCGCTTTCCTATTTGCTGCCAAGGGTGGAGCTTATGGTGAAAGTGAAGGAAATATGCCCTAGAGGCAATAATAAAGTATTATATATTTCCTTATATCATGATAAATGTTTATTATTCATGCTAGAATTGTATTAACCGGAAACATAATACATGTGTGAATACATAGACAAACAGAGTGTCACTAGTATGCCTCTACTTGCCTAGCTCGTTAATCGAAGATGGTTATGTTTCCTAGCCATAGACATGAGTTGTCATTTGATTAACGAGATTACCTCATTAGGAGAATGACGTGATTGACTTGACCCATTCCGTTAGCTTAGCACCCGATCGTTTAGTATGTTGCTATTGCTTTCTTCATGACTTATACATGTTCCTCTGACTATGAGATTATGCAACTCCCGTTTACCGGAGGAACACTTTGTGTGCTACCAAACGTCACAACGTAAAAGGGTGATTATAAAGGTGCTCTACAGGTGTCTCCAAAGGTACTTGTTGGGTTGGCGTATTTCGAGATTAGGATTTGTCACTCTGATTGTCGGAGAGGTATCTCTGGGCCCACTCGGTAATGCACATCACTATAAGCCTTGCAAGCATTGTGACTAATGAGTTAGTTGCAGGATGATGTATTACGGAACGAGTAAAGAGACTTGCCAGTAATGAGATTGAACTAGGTATCGAGATACCGACGATCGAATCTCGGGCAAGTAACATACCGATGACAAAGGGAACAACGTATGTTGTTATGCGGTCTGACTGATAAAGATCTTCGTAGAATATGTGGGAGCCAATATGGGCATCCAGGTCCCGCTATTGGTTATTGACCGGAGAGGTGTCTCGGTCATGTCTACATAGTTCTCGAACCCGAAGGGTCCGCACGCTTAACGTTACGATGACAGTTTTATTGAGTTTTGATGTACCGAAGGAGTTCGTAGACCCGGATGAGATCGGGGACATGACGAGGAGTCTCGAAATGGCTGAGACGTAAAGATCGATATATTGGACGACTATATTCGGACTTCGGAAAGGTTCCGAGTGATTCGGGTTTTTTTCGGAGTACCGGAGAGTTACGGGAATTCGTATTGGGCCTTAATGGGCCATACGGGAAAGGAGGGAAAGACCTCAAAGGGTGGCCGCACCCCTCCCCATGGGATAGTCCGAATTGGACTACGGAGGGGGGGCGCCCCCTTCCTTCTTTCTCCTTCCCCCTTCCCTTCTCCTACTCCCACAAGGAAAGGAGGAGTCCTACTCCCGGTGGGAGTAGGACTCCCCCTTGGGCGCGCCACCTTCCCTTGGCCGGCCCTCTTCCCCTTGCTCCTTTATATAGGAAAGGAGGAGTCCTACTCCCGGTGGGAGTAGGACTCCCCCTTGGGCGCGCCACCTTCCCTTGGCCGGCCCTCTTCCCCTTGCTCCTTTATATACGGGAGCAGGGGGGCACCCCAGAGACAACTTGATATACGATATTTTAGCCGTGTGCGGTGCCCCCCTCCACGATATTACACCTCGATAATACCGTTGCGGAGCTTAGGCGAAGCCCTGCGTCGGTGGAACATCATCATCGTCACCACGCCGTCGTGCTGACGAAACTCTCCCTCAACACTCGGCTGGATCGGAGTTCGAGGGACGTCATCGAGCCGAACGTGTGTAGAACTCGGAGGTGCCGTGCGTTCGGTACTTGATCGGTCGGATCGTGAAGATGTACGACTACATCAACCGCGTTGTGATAACGCTTCCGCTGTCGGTCTACGAGGGTACGTGCACAACACTCTCCCCTCTCGTTGCTATGCATCACCATGATCTTGCGTGTGCGGAGGAATTTTTTTGAAATTACTACGTTACCCAACAGTGGTATCAGAGCCTGGTTTATGCGTTGATGCTATGCACGAGTAGAACACAAGTGAGTTGTGGTCGATATAAGTCATACTGCTTACCAGCATGTCATACTTTGGTTCAGCGGTATTGTGAGATGAAGCGGCCCGGACCGACATTATGCATACGCTTACGCGAGACTGGTTTCACCGTTGCGAGCACTCGTTGCTTAAAGGTGACCGGCGGGTGTCTGTCTCTCTCACTTTAGTTGAACCGAGTGTGGCTACGCCCGGTCCTTGCGAAGGTTAAAACAGCACCAACTTGACAAACTATTGTTGTGGTTTTGATGCGTAGGTAAGAACGGTTCTTGCTAAGCCCGTAGCAGCCACGTAAAACATGCAACAACAAAGTAGAGGATGTCTAACTTGTTTTTGCAGGGCATGTTGTGATGTGATATGGTCAAGACATGATGTGATATAATTTGTTGTATGAGATGATCATGTTTTGTAACCGATGATGATCATGACGGTGATCAAGGTGTCGCGCCGGTAACAATGGTGATCATGACGGTGCTTCGGAGATGGAGATCACAAACACGGTGCTTCGGAGATGGAGATCACGAACACGGTACTTCGGAGATGGAGATCACGAACACGGTGCTTCGGAGATGGAGATCACAAGCACAAGATGATGATGGCCATATCATATCACTTATATTGATTGCATGTGATGTTAATCCTTTATGCATCTTATCTTGCTTTGATTGACGGTAGCATTATAAGATGATCTCTCACTAAAATTTCAAGACAAAAGTGTTCTCCCTGAGTATGCACCGTTGCGAAAGTTCTTCGTGCTGAGACACCACGTGATGATCGGGTGTGATAGGCTCTACGTTCAAATACAACGGGTGCAAAACAGTTGCACACGCGGAATACTCAGGTTAAACTTGACGAGCCTAGCATATACAGATATGGCCTCGGAACAAAGAGACCGAAAGGTCGAGCGTGAATCATATAGTAGATATGATCAACATAGTGATGTTCACCATTGAAACTACTCCATCTCACATGATGATCGGACATGGTTTAGTTGATTTGGATCACGTAATCACTTAGATGATGAGAGGGATGTCTATCTAAGTGGGAGTTCTTAAGTAATATGATTAATTGAACTTAAATTAATCATGAACTTAGTCCTGATAGTATTTTGCAAATTATGTTGTAGATCAATAGCTCGCGTTGTTGCTTCCTTGTTTATTTTCTATATGTTCCTAGAGAAAAATTATGTTGAAAGATGTTAGTAGCAAATATGCGGATTGGATCCGTGATCTGAGGATTATCCTCATTGCTGCACAGAAAAATTATGTCCTGGATGCACCGCTAGGTGACAGACCTATTGCAGGAGTAGATGCAGACGTTATGAACGTTTGGCTAGCTCAATATGATGACTACTTGATAGTTTAGTTTACCATGCTTAACAGCTTATAATCGGGACTTCAAAGACGTTTTGAACGTCATGGAACATATAAGATGTTCCAGGAGTTGAAGTTAATATTTCAAGCAAATACCCGAGTTGAGAGATATGAAGTCTCCAACAAGTTCTATAGCTAAAAGATGAAGGAGAATCGCTCAACTAGTGAGCATGTGCTCAGATTGTCTGGGTACTACAATCGCTTGAATCAAGTGGGAGTTAATCTTCCAGATAAAATAGTGATTGACAGAATTCTCTAGTCACCATCACCAAGTTAATAGAACTTCGTGATAAACTATAGTATGCAAGGGATAACGAAAGTAATTCCCGAGCTCTTCGTGATGCTGAAATCGACGAAGGTAGAAATCAAGAAAGACATCAAGTGTTGATAGTTGACGAGACCACTAGTTTCAAGAAAAGGGCAAAGGGAAGAAAAGGAACTTCAAGAAGAACAGCAAGCAAGTTGTTGTTCAGGAGAAGAAATCCAAATCTGGGCCTAAGCCTGAAACTGAGTGCTTCTACTGCAAAGGGACTGTTCACTGGAAGCGGAACTACCCCAAGTATTTGGTGGATAAGAAGGATGGCAAAGTGAACAAAGGTATATTGGATATACATGTTATTGATGTGTACTTACTAGTGTTTATAGCAACCCCTCAGTATTTGATACTGGTTCAGTTGCTAAAGAGTAGTAACTCGAAACGGGAGTTGCAGAATAAACAGAGACTAGTAAAAGGCGAGGTGACGATGTATGTTGGAAGTAGTTCCAAGATTGATATTATCATCATCGCACACTCCCTATACTTTCGAGATTAGTGTTGAAACTAAATAAGTGTTATTTGGTGTTTGCGTTGAGCATGAATATGATTTGATCATGTTTTTTGCAATTCGGTTATTCATTTAAGTTAGAGAACAATTGTTGTTCTGTTTAGATGAATAAAAACCTTCTATGGTCATACACACCAACGAAAAAGGTTTGTTGGATCTCGATCGTAGTGATACACATAATCATAATATTGAAGCCAAAAGATGCAAAGTTAATAATGATAGTGCAACTTATTTGTGGCACTGCCGTTTAGGTCATATTGGTGTAAAGCGCATGAAGAAACTCCCTACTGATGGGATTTTGGAATCACTTGATTATGAATCACTTGATGCTTGCGAACCGTGCCTCATGGGCAAGATGACTAAAACGCCGTTCTCCGGTACTATGGAGAGAGCAACAGATTTGTTGGAAATCATACATGCAGATGTATGTGGCCCGATGAATATTGAGGCTCGTAGCAGGTATCATTATTTTTTGACCTTCACAGATGATTTGAGCAGATATGGGTATATCTACTTGATGAAACATAAGTCTGAAACATTTGAAAAGTTCAAAGAATTTCAGAGTGAAGTGGAAAATCATCGTGACAAGAAAATAAAGTTTCTATGATCTGATCGTAGAGAAGAGTATTTGAGTTACGAGTTTGGCCTTCAGTTAAAACAATGTGAAATAGTTTCACTACTCACACCACCTGGAACACCACGGTGTAATGGTGTGTCCGAACGTCGTAATCGTACTTTATTAGATATGGTGTGATATATGATGTATCTTACCGATCTACCACTATCGTTTTGGGGTTATGCATTAGAGACAGCTGCATTCACGTTAAATGGGCACCATCAAAATCCGTTGAGACGACGCCTTATGAACTGAGGTTTAGCAAGAAACCAAATTTGTCGTTTCTTAAAATTTTGGGGTTGCGATGCTTATGTGAAAAAGTTTCATCCTGATAAGCTCAAACCCAAATCGGAGAAATGTGTCTTCATAGGATACCCAAAGGAAACAGTTGGGTATACCTTCTATCACAGATCCAAAGGCAAGACATTCGTTGCTTAGTATGGATCCTTTCTAGAGAAGGAGTTACTCTTGAAAGAAGTGAGTGGGAGGAAAGTAGAACTTGATGAGGTAACTATACCTGCTCCCTTATTGGAAAGTAGTTCATCACAGAAATCTGTTCCTGTGACTCCTACACCAATTAGTGAGGAAGTTAATGATGATGATCATGGAACTTCAGATCAAGTTATTACTGAACCTCGTAGGTCAACCAGAGTAAGATCCACACCAGAGTGGTACGGTAAACCTGTTCTGGAGGTTATGTTACTAGACCATGACGAACCTACGAACTATGAAGAAGCGATGGTGAGCCCAGATTCCACGAAATGGCTTGAGGCCATGAAATCTGAGATAAGATCCATATATGAGAACAAAGTATGGACTTTGATAGACTTGCCCAATGATCGGCGAGCCATTGAGATTAAGTGGATCTTCAAGAGGAAGACGGACGCTGATAGTAGTGTCACTATCTACAAAGCTAGAATTGTCGCAAAAAGGTTTTCGACAAGTTCAAGATGTTGACTACGATGAGAGTTTCTCACTCGTATCTATGCTTAAGTCTGTCCGAATCATGTTAGCAATTGCCGCATTTTATGAAATCTGGCAAAGGAATAAACAAAACTGCATTCCGTAATGGATTTATTAAAGAACAGTTGTATATGATGCAACCAGAAGGTTTTGTCAATCCTAAAGGTGCTAACAAAATATGCAAGCTCCAGCGATCCATCAATGGACTGGTGCAAGCATCTCAGAGTTGGAATATACGCTTTGATAAGTTGATCAAAGCATATAGTTGTATACAGACTTGCGGTGAAGCCTGTATTTACAAGAAAGTGAGTGGGAGCACTACAGCATTTCTGATAAGTATATGTGAATGACATATTGTTAATCAGAAATAATGTAGAATTATTCTGCAAAGCATAAAGGAGTGTTTTGAAAGGAGTTTTTCAAAGATAGACCTCGGTGAAGCTGCTTACATATTGAGCATCAAGATCTATAGAGATAGATGAAGACGCTTGATAAGTTTTTCAATGAGTACATACCTTAACAAGATTTTGAAGTAGTTCACAATAGAACAGTCAAAGAAAGAGTTCTTGCCTGTGTTACAAGGTGTGAAATTGAGTAAAGACTCAAAGCCCGACCACGGCAGAAGATAGAAAGAGAATGAAAGTCATTCCCTATGCCTTGGCCATAGGTTCTATAAACTATGCCATGCTATGTACGAGATCTATTGTATACCCTACACTGATTTTGGCAAGGGAGTACAATAGTGATCTAGGAGTAGATCACTAGACAGCGGTCAAAATTATCCTTAGTGGAATAAGGAAATGTTTCTCGATTATGGAAATGAGAAAAGGTTCGTCGTAAAGGGTTATGTCGATGCAAGTTTTGACACTAAATCTAGATGACTCTAAGTCTCGGTCTAGATACATATTGAAAGTGGGAGCAATTAGCTAGAGTAGCTCCGTGCATAGCATTGTAGACATAGAAATTTGCAAAATCCTTACGGATCTGAATGTGACAGACCCATTGACTAAAATTATCTCACAATCAAAACATGATCACACCTTAGTACTCTTTGGGTGTTAATCACATAGCGATGCGAACTAGATTATTGACTCTAGTAAACCCTTTGAGTGTTGGTCACATAGAGATGTGAACTATGGATGTTAATCACATGGTGATGTGAATTATTGATGTTAAATCACATGGCGATGTGAACTAGATTATTGACTCTAGTGCAAGTGGGAGACTGAAGGAAATATGCCCTAGAGGCAATAATAAAGTATTATATATTTCCTTATATCATGATAAATGTTTATTATTCATGCTAGAATTGTATTAACCGGAAACATAATACATGTGTGAATACATAGACAAACAGAGTGTCACTAGTATGCCTCTACTTGACTAGCTCGTTAATCAAAGATGGTTATGTTTCCTAGCCATAGACATGAGTTGTCATTTGATTAACGAGATCACCTCATTAGGAGAATGACGTGATTGACTTGACCCATTCCGTTAGCTTAGCACCCGATCGTTTAGTATGTTGCTATTGCTTTCTTCATGACTTATACATGTTCCTCTGACTATGAGATTATGCAACTCCCGTTTACCGGAGGAACACTTTGTGTACTACCAAACGTCACAACGTAAATGGGTGATTATAAAGGTGCTCTACAGGTGTCTCCAAAGGTACTTGTTGGGTTGGCGTATTTCGAGATTAGGATTTGTCACTCCGATTGTCGGAGAGGTATCTCTGGGCCCACTCGGTAATGCACATCACTATAAGCCTTGCACGCATTGTGACTAATGAGTTAGTTGCGGGATGATGTATTACGGAACGAGTAAAGAGACTTGCCAGTAACGAGATTGAACTAGGTATCGAGATACCGATGATCAAATCTCGGGCAAGTAACATACCGATGACAAAGGGAACAACGTATGTTGTTATGCGGTCTGACCGATAAAGATCTTCGTAGAATATGTGGGAGCCAATATGGGCATCCAGGTCCCGCTATTGGTTATTGACCGGAGAGGTGTCTCGGTCATGTCTACATAGTTCTCGAACCCGAAGGGTCCGCACGCTTAACGTTACGATGACAGTTTTATTGAGTTTTGATGTACCGTAGGATTTCGGAGTCCCGGATGAGATCGGGGACATGACGAGGAGTCTCGAAATGGCCGAGACATAAAGATCGATATATTGGACGACTATATTCGGACTTCGGAAACGTTCCGAGTGATTCGTGTATTTTTCGGAGTACCGGAGAGTTACGGGAATTCGTATTGGGCCTTAATGGGCCATACGGGAAAGGAGGGAAAGACCTCAAAGGGTGGCCGCACCCCTCCCCATGGGCTAGTCCGAATTGGACTAGGGAGGGGGGGCGCCCCCTTCCTTCTTTCTCCTTCCCCCTTCCCTTCTCCTACTCCCACAAGGAAAGGAGGAGTCCTACTCCCGGTGGGAGTAGGACTCCCCCCTTGGGCGCGCCACCACCCCTTGGCCGGCCCTCTTCCCCTTGCTCCTTTATATACGGGGGCAGGGGGCACCCCAGAGACAACTTGATATACGATATTTTAGCCATGTGCGGTGCCCCCCTCCATGATATTACACCTCGATAAACCGTTGCGGAGCTTAGGCGAAGCCCTGCGTCGGTGGAACATCATCATCGTCACCACGCCGTCGTGCTTACGAAACTCTCCCTCAACACTCGGCTGGATCGGAGTTCGAGGGACGTCATCGAGCTGAACGTGTGTAGAACTCGGAGGTGCCGTGCGTTCGGTACTTGATCGGTCGGATCGTGAAGACATACGACTACATCAACCACGTTGTGATAACGCCTCCGCTGTCGGTCTACGAGGGTACGTGGACAACACTCTCCCCTCTCGTTGCTATGCATCACCATGATCTTGCGTGTGCGTAGGAATTTTTTTGAAATTACTACGTTACCCAACAGAAAGCCCCATCCGTGCCATCCTCCTTAACGGACAGCTTCTTGGTCTCAAGTGGTGCAGCTCTGGATTTCTTGGTCTTGCCGGTGGAGCTCTCCGGCACGTCCTCGATGGTAGCACAACACTCCGAAGAGGTGCGCTTGCCGGAGTGGGTGCGAGAGGTCCTGCCGGTCTTCTTCCCTCCCGGGGCTTCAGCGGCAGGAGAAAGTGCCTTGGCAGCAGTTGCTTGAACTTCTTCCTGGTAGAGTAGGTCGGCACAGATCAGCGCATCCCTCTTGTCACAAGGAACGGTGATGATGGTCATTGGCCCAGGCATCTTCAATGTGTTGTAGGCGTACTGTGACGCCGCCATGAACTTGGCTAGTGCCGGGCGGCCGAGAATCCCGTTGTAGGGCAAGGGGATCTCGGCTACGTCGAAGACGATCCTCTCCGTCCTGTAGTTCAACTCGCCCCCAAACGTCACGGGCAGCGTGACCTTCCCCTTTGGCTGACTCCTTCCCGGAATGACCCCTTGAAACGTGCCTGTTTCCTCGAGGTCTCCATCAGGAATTTGCGGCCTCTTGATCACAACAGGCGAGATCAAGTTCAGACCGGCCCCGCTATCGACTAACATCTTGTTCACCTTGAGGTTGCGTATCGTTGGTGAAAACAACAATGGCAAGCACCCGACCGCAGTTGTGTGATCAGGGTGGTCCTCGGCGTCAAAGATGATAGGCGTGCTGGACCACTTCAGTGGCTTGCGAGCGTCGAATGATGGCTCCGCTGCTGTGATCTCACGCACCCACTGCTTGAGCTGGCGGTGAGAGGTATGCAGCGAGGCCCCATCATCGACGCACATGGCCTCTATAGCTTTCTGGAACTCATGCTCGCCGGACTCGTCGTCTTCGTCATGATCATCGTCTTCCTGCTTCTTGTCGCGGCCCCGAGCGGGCCTCTCTTGCTGGTTATCCTTGCCGCGGCGACCTCCTTGGCCGCCACGCTTCTTGCCGGATCCCTCGGCACCATCCTGGCCCTTCTCCTTGTCCCGCCTCTCATACTCAGCTTTTTGCTTCTCAGCAAGCAGCTCGACTTGCCGGCAGTTCTGGAGGTCGTGGCCCTTGGTGCGGTGGATCTTGCAATACTGCTTGTCGGAGCCCCCTGGCTTGTCGGCAGCCGCCAAGGCCCGGCAGGCGGCGCACCTGGCAATTTCCTTGCCGGGGTCATCTGCCTTGGCCTTCTTGGCGGCGCCGGTGTCGTCGGATCCCTCGACGGCAAGCACGGTCTTGCCCTTGCGTTTCCTCTTGCGACGCCAGCCCTTCTTCGTCGGGGCGGCGGTGTCTTCATCAGTAGAGTCGGTTTCCACGCTGGCGTCCTCGCCGGGTACTTCCTTCCCTCTTCAGCCCGGGCACACCTATCAGCCAGAACATAAAGTTCGGCCACATCCTTAAACTTGTTCATCGCCAGCTCTTCGCGCATCTTGCGGTTGCGCATGTTCTGATGGAACGTGCTAATCATGGCGGCGGGATGAAAATCGGGGATGTTGTACTGCACCCGGCTGAACCTCTGGATGTACTTGCGCAGGGTTTCCCCTTCCTTCTGGGGAATGATATGCAAATCACTGGCCTGGCCATGAGCTTGGTGGCCTCCTGTGAAGGCACCAATGAACTCGTGGCACAGATCCGACCAAGAAGAAATGGAATCCGCCGGCAAGTGCATTAACCAAGACATGACGTTGGGCTTCTGTGCCAACGAGAAGTAATTGGCAAGCACCTTGTCGTCGTGGGCTCCGGCAGCTTGCATCGCGATGGTGTAGATGTTGAGGAACTCTGACAGATGGTCTTGCCGTTGTACTTCTCGCTGACGTCGGGCTTGAACGTGCGGT
This sequence comes from Triticum aestivum, assembly GCF_018294505.1. Classification (NCBI taxonomy): domain Eukaryota; kingdom Viridiplantae; phylum Streptophyta; class Magnoliopsida; order Poales; family Poaceae; genus Triticum; species Triticum aestivum. The sequence goes on from NC_057808.1 coordinate 267,002,224, forward strand.
GGGACGGCCACTAGAACTGCCGTAGCTCACGGGTAAAGGCTGGGTAACCCACCTCGCAAGGTAGGCCGCCGGAGCCCCCGGTGCTAGGTGGTCCATAGCGGTTCCCGCCCGCTTATCCAACTGGTGGCGTATATCACGTCGGTGCTCGATAGTGGTTCAAGCGTCTTCATGGGCTTGTTCTCGAAGAACTTGGCGCTGGTCGCGGTGGGTCCGTGGGTCGGATGACGCTATGGAAATGTTATCACATGCGTCGTCACGACAGTCCGGCACCGGCAGCAACTGGCGCGGGGGAGGAGAGTGTACTGTGGTCGCAGCTCCCACGGTTCTCCCACCGCTGGCATGTGGTGGCTCAACGCAGCACCGGCCCGAGGGCCCGCCGGTTGCGGATCATCTTTATTGGCGACGGCGACGAGGCTCCGGATGGTGGCTCTCCACTCATCGAGCTTCTCCGCAGCAGGAGGGAAGTCGAGGAGCAGCTGCGCGCGCGCCAAAGCTTCTGCTGTCGTAGGTGGTGGCGATAGCTGCGTGGACCGTGGCGCGCTTCGACTTCTAACCACGTTAGAAGGAGCTTTATCACGGCCCAGCGGCTACGTGCCATTTTCGCCAGCACTTCGGCGGGCATGCTGGGCTCCTTCGTCCCGCGGATGATGCACAAGGCTCTTCCCACGGCGGTGTCCAGGGTCACCGGTGTGGTGACGCTACTCGTCGGGCACACCATGGGAAGAGTGCGCTATGGGCGCCGGGGTGGGCGTATTGGAGGTCGCTGCGCCGCCCATTGGGGGCACAGCGACGCCCCTGGAGGGGCCCGTGCCGTCTGCAGGGGGCCCGGCCCCGTCCTTGGATTTGGCGGCGTGTGGCTAGTCGTCTGGCGCGCGAACGACATCGCTCGCCAGGCTCTGACTGCCAGGGCGATGCTGGTGCTCGCGGGCCATGGCTCGGTTTCTGTCCGCGACCGGCCCGCTGCCCGTCCGCACTGGCACGGGCCGTTCGGCTCCCGACGAGCCAATCGCCGGGATCATCTTCTTCTTGGGAGCCATGGCGATGAAGAACCGCTAGGCTAACTACTAGATCAGATTCTCACGACTGCGCCCCCTACCTGGCGCGCCAAAGATGTCGGTGGGAAATGACACCTTGGGTTCACTGGAATCCCTTCTACGGTCGGCGGGCGCGGGGTTGTGAGAAGAGCAGGTCTAAGAGGAAGCACACAGATCGTTTACCCAGGTTCGGGCCGTGAGGATGCGTAATACCCTAGTCCTGCTTTGGTGGATGTATTGAGTGTTCTTGTGTTCTTGAGCTAGCTACAGGGCGTAACTTCCCCAAAAAAGCCGAATCCCTCTCCTGGTCACCTCGGGTCTCCTTTTATAGGCAAAAGGGGTCGCCACAGTGGCACACAGTAGGTGGAAAGGTGTACAGCGCGTGAGCTTATCGCCCGGCGTTATGGGACAAAGCACATTAAATGCGCTACTTAGGTGTCCATTAGTTTTACCGAGGACGGGAACGAGGCCCGTCCTATCCGTCGCCGCTCCGCCTCGCTTCGACACGCGTCCAGGCCAGCAATGCGTGAGGTGCCATGTAGGCAGGCAGGCTGCTAAGGTGGCGCGGTGGTGGAGCCTTCCGGAAGGTCTGCATGCCACCACGCAGGTGCTTGCTGACTTGGTGTGGAGGCCGCCCATCGCCACGCAGGTGCCTGCCCAGCTCGTTGAGCTAGCAGCTGCTTGGGGACGGCGGTGGAGTCTTGGCTGGTGCGGGCTTGGCAGTGGCCCCGCTGATGCCCTCGGCAAGGGTCTTCCCGGGGGCCTTGTGGAACCCCTCGGCTAGGATCCCGCCGAGGGTCATCGTCTTCTGGTCGTCATCTGATCGTGTGTTTATGATCTTGACAAAGATCTGCATGCCACCACGGAGGTGCCTCCCGAGCCTTGGTTCCAATGTAGTTGTTGACGGCGTTTGGAACCCTTGGGCTCAAGGGTGGCTCGCTCTGCTGGCGTTGGGCAAGTTGCCCCGGCAAGGCTCTTGCCGGGGCGCGGAGGCCGCCCCGGTAAGGGTCTTTCTAGGGCAGTCCACCTCGCCCATTTGCTCTCCTGTGTTTCTGGTCTTGGCGTTGCCTCGGTTGTCTTGCGCTTCGACTTCTCTCCGGCCTCCCTCTTCTGCCCTGCTAGGTGTGGCCACGGCGCGTGGCTCTGACTGCATGATGTGGGGGTCATGCTTGGGGCGGTTCCCACACGCATGCATCACATCGCAGTTAAGAGGCGGCTCGCGCCTTCCCCATAAAAAGAGGGAGGCGCGGAGGCGCGGCTCATTTACTGAGTGGACTCGGGTCTCGGTCTTCAAGGCTCCCACGCCCCACGATCATGGGGTGGGGAACGGTCGCCTTACATGTCCCTTCGACTCTGCTTGCTCGCCACGTGCCTTTCATGCAGGTGGCAGGCGGTGGAGGCGGGAAACCGGGCCGTCGCCGGTTGGGGCAGCGGGTCAGTCCTGATTCCCTGCGCCCTCGATGACCGGATTGGCTGAGCGAGGCGGCCGAGCCTCGACCCCACCCCTTTATAAGAAGGGGGAGGGGGATGGCACCCCCACATTCTCCCGGCATCCATCTTCTTCCACTTCCGCTCCTCCCTTCCACCCATCATGGCGAGAGGGGGCGCAGGCCCTTCAACGGTGGGGGCGAGGATCGCTGCTCGAGAGCAGGTTCCTCCTTCCCACGAGCTCGCGGCGGCTCAGAGAAACCGGAACACCCCATTTTCCAGCCCTGAGATCAAGGAGAAGTCTTCTAGAATACGACACTGCTTAGCATAGAACAAATCAGCTCTTTATTACAATCTATATGGGTACAAGGGGATTACATCGGCACGGCAACACTACGCCTGCCATGGTTGCTCCATGCAAGTAGCAGGACAACACGATGCAGCAGAATAACTCCTGGCAGCGGAACAGCGACGATGGTGATGAACTCCACTCTGCAGGGACTCTGGCTGGAACGCTTATCCTAGCTCGCAAACAAGGAATACACGGCAAACAAGCCATCAAATCTGGCATGACCTGCAAACTGGCATGACATGCCAGGTCAGTACATTGAATGTACTTGCAAGCTCACAGCAACCAACGCAATCAAGACAAACAATAGCATGGCAATTTTAGATTATTAAGCAATGATGAACACGATACTATCAGAACAACATGGCATGTACAACACGATACAGCTAGAGCAATACGAGCATGGCATAAACATATGAACAAGATGAGACTAGCATGCAACATGATGACACTATCATGCACCAACTTACTCTGCTCGGGTTACATTGTAACCATCACATGCATCACTTACCATCACAGACATCACACGATCATCTCAGGATCCAATCAAGCTTGGTATTAACAATACCGTAGTAATCATTTATGACCACAAGGAGCTTGACCTTTACCCTTGACTCTCGCATAACATCCCAAATATCCAACAAGTTGGTACTCACGATACCTCAGTGATCCTCTCACAATCACCTAAATATCAATCAACTTCTTTCATCATCGAACCAGGGTTGTTATTAAGCACATCATTATTATTACTGTTGACCCACAGTGTGACCGACACGAACTGGGCAAATATCCGCGGGCGCGGCTATCGATCGATTTAACACACACACACTCTGCAGAGGTTAGCACACGGTACCCACACCACGGAACCCATGGCCTCGCATTCCCATTCGGGTGGACCAACGGTGTTCCGACAAAACCGTCCTACTGCCATGACACTCTCCCGGCCACTCCGACCAACTCCCCTTTGGGCTAAGTCCTGGGTGGCCCCGTGCCTACCAAAGGCACCAACGGCCACCGTCATGGCAAAACGGTCCCAAACGGGGACAAGGATCCTTACAAAAACAACGGGCACACAAGGCTTATGCCATCCTACCCGGCCAAGGTAGCGCCCGCACATAACATTCCCTCGCGGGAGGCACCGGCAAGAGGCATGACAATAGACCCAGTTAGGACCCCCCACCCATAAGGTAAGCGTGGTTGCACTGGTCAGCTCGATATGGTGGCACCATGACTCAGCCAACAGTTGTTCAAGTTCAATTTAATTTAGTTAAACTTGAATGCAATATGCTGAGTCGTGATAAAAATAACCTGATGCAACTACAATGCATGAACATGATATTAACATAAGCATGGGGGTGCATCCCAATCAACGAGCATAACAACAACATTTAACCATTTATCCAGATGAGCATGGCATACTGACGAGCATGGATATCACAACAAGAATACTACTCATAGAATAACATGACAACTAGCATCAACAATAAATACCATGCAATAACATAACGATAAAACTACCATACAAGCATTTAACCAACTGGGTGCAAAAGAACATGCATAACAACGGTACTCGGAACAGACGATAGTCATGCACCAAGAGCATCACCAACATGTACTACTACCAATCATGGCCAATATTAAAGTAATACTAGCATGAATAACATAATAGCAGAGTGCAAGAAAACATATCATGACGGTAACCACCGACCCATAAGCATAACCGAAATAATGACAGCAGTAGCAAAACAAAAGACAGTTATTAAAGATTCAAGTTGAAAAGCAATGCTTCTACATGGCTATCATGAAAATGGTGGTTGTGGCTTGCCTGGGGATGAAGAAGGCTCCAGGAAGAGGTGCGGAACGATCGCGGAAAGAATCGTCGGAAGGGTTCTCTCTCGGAGGGGCTAATTAGGGGCAAGGGCAAAAAGGTCATTTTCAATATGTCAAACCATAGCAAAAATGATGGGAACAGAACGGGCTCAACGAGGCAAAGATGTGGGCATTGGTTTCGCCTTAATTGGAGTTACGAGCAAAAAGTTATAGCCTGACAAAGTCAAGGGACCAATCTGTACAAAGATTTCTACAAACAGGCCCCTGAGCTGAAAAACAGAAAGCACATTTAGTTGAATACGCCTTCTCAGTAGAGAAAACGTATTCCTAACCGTAGTTAAGTGAAAATACGCTTTTCTAGAAGGAAAACGCATTTCCAACCGAACTAAGACCAGAATACGATTTCCCTTACTGAAAACGTATTTACTCAAAAGGCGTTTCCACTTATCCAGCTAGGCAGTGGCAGGACCCGGGGAGTGTGACGCTGACGTGCGGGTCCCACGGGGATGGGGCCCGTCACTTATCCACTTGGGCAGCCTGGGTCAACGCCTGCTCGCCGATAGGTAGGGCTACACGGAGATGGGGCCCACCTGGACCGAGGTCGTCGTCCACCTCACGCTTGCACGCGATGCAGAGGAGGACTGGCGCGCTCCGGCAAGGCTCCTAGGCGGCTCCGGCCACCATTCTCGCCGGCCGACCTACTGGGATTATCAGCGCGTCGAGCCGCACCCATCCCTGGGCAGAACGGACCTCGAGAAGAGCGGGGTTGAGAGCAGCAAGGACTCCGGTGGAGGGGGCTTCGGGCATGAGTGGGTTCTTGGCCATAGTGGCTCCGGCAAGGGGGAGAGGGCACGGGGAGGATCTAAGGGGTCCCGGTGGTCCTCTGGTGAGGTCAGAAAGGAGGGGGAGTGCTTGGTTCGGACGGATTTGGTCGAGGTCGCGCGGTGGCCATGGAGGCAGAGAGCCGCGAGGAGAGCAGCTCCGGCTCGGTGGAGAGGCTAGGCAGGTTCCTGGGAGAGAGGTGGGGCTAGTGGAGTGCTCGGGAGGCGAGGGGAGTGGCTATATATAGCCAGGCGAGGCAGTTCGAGCTCGGGTGCCACCGCGGACGCGTGTGCGCGCTCAAGAGCTCAAAGGAAGACGACGGAGGGGAGTGTCGGGTGGTAGGTGCGACATATGCCAACGGGTGGCTTATCATTGTGGGAGCCAGTAAGACGTCGCCGGTGCCTGGAAACGGGATGAGGCGAAGACATGCACGCCGGCGGATCTTACCCAGGTTCGGGGCTCTCCGTGGAGATAACACCCCTAGTCCTGCTCTGCGGGGTCTCCGCATGATCACTAGATCAATACAAGTAGCTACAAATGCTCCTTGAGCTGTCTGGCTAGAGGAAGAAGAAGGGCAAGGCTAGCTCTCCTTTTCTCTCTATGTGCTGTGTGTAACTCTATGAGGTCAACCCTTTGCATGGGTGCCCTGGGGGGTTTATATAGGCCTACCCCCAGGGGTACAACGGTAATCCGGCTGGACGCGGGTCCCAGCCGTCAGTGTCTATGCTCGTCGGCTTCTCCGCCGGTCATTGGGGCCCGCCGACTGGTGGGTCCCGCCGGCTGCCGGCTTCTTGGCCGACAGGCCGGCCCCACCGCTTGGGGGCTTTGTCGGTGGCTAGTTACTGTTGCCTCACCTCTGATGACGAGGGCTTTGTCGAGGCAAGCGTGGCTACAGTGTCGTCGCCTTGCGAGCTCTCACTGTAGCCTTACCTCGTCTGGTCTCCTTAATGGGGCGCACGCTTCGAGGGAGGGAGATAGCCGGCTATTGGGTGCCGGCCACATACCTGGCCGGCTAGAGGAGGCCAGGACGCCTTCAGATGTCTCTCTGGCAAAGGGGCCCGCCGCCTACGGGCCGTACTGGCACCGGTCGTGGGTGACATCGAGGCCAACATGGCTACAGTGCCGCGCCGGACGGGAGATGGCTGGCCTGTACGGCGCCCTATGGCCATGCTTGTTCCGGGATTTGGGTTAGTGGGCTGTACTGTGGCCACACCCCATTGTACCGTCGCTATGTGGGTACAGTCTTGGTGGCTGCAGTCTTGGCCGGCTTCTGGGAGCCGGCTTTCTTCGTGGCCGGCTTCTGGGAGTCGGTCTTCATGGGGCCGGCTTCCTGGAGTCGGCCATCTCGTATCTTTCTTGGAGGAAGTTTCTGAGGCCGGGTCGCCTTCTGGTAGTCGGCCCCGGGGGTAGCCTGCCGGGGAAGGCGGCCCTATGCTTTGTATGCTTGAAGCTCGAATGGCCTGATGATTTTTTCGAAGAGCCAGGGGGAGTCGGTTAGGCCATCCGTGGCCATTATCTCCGACAGTAGTCCCCGAAGCTGTTTGGGCTTCGAGGCTGAGAGGAGGTCGAGAAGCTCGGTCAGCTTCTTATCTTGACGAGCCCGCAGCTGGGAGCCGGCTCCGGTTGGGCGCGCCGTCTTGGCAAATTTTTTAAAGTCGGAGGGCGGGAGTATGTTGGCGCGCGTGCCGGGCTGTGGGCCGGCCGCTCGCCGCCTGCGAACCACGTGGTGTCCCTTGGCTGAAAAGAGCCTGCCAACCCACGCGCGCGACAAGACGTCGCCGCAGGCCGAGGGCCCGCCACTCCCACGCCTAGGCCCAGGCGCGGATTCTTTGCGGCCCACAACTGTCCGCACGTCTTCCGGAGACGGTTTCCGCTCGCTGCTTAGGGCGTAATAATCGCGAGTCATGGGGAGTGGGTGCAGTTAATCCCACGTTCCTCCCCACGCCTCGCCTCCTAGGCTTTGCCGCACGGGGCTATAAGTAGGGGAAGGAGGGGAAGCGGCGGACGCTCGCACGCTCCTCTCCTTTCCGCCATCTTCTTCCTCCTGCTTTCCCTCACAGCAGCGACTCGCCGCCGCGCCGTCCCACCAATCTTCACTCCGCCCCACAGCTTTGCCGCCGTGAGGCCGTGCTTTCTCCACCGCCGCACTCTTCCTTGCCAGCCTCTTTCCACTAGGTAGTACGGCGGGGATTGGGACGGCTCCAACGTCCATATGGACCACATCGAGTTCCTCCGCAAGACGCGGCGGTTACCCGGTGCGGACCAGGTGCGGGTCCGTCTCGCGCCTGCGAAGGAGATCATGCCGGAGCCGGAGGAAGGCGAGCGGGTAGTCTTCCACTCGCATTTCCTGCGCGGCATCGGCTTGCCGCGAGCGCTTTCTTCCACTCCTTCCTCGACTTCTATCAACTCCAGCCGCACCACCTCACTCCGAACACGGTGGTGCTGCTGTCCGCCTTCGTCACCTTGTGCGAAGGCTTTCTTGGCATTCTCCCCACCCTCGAGCTCTGGGGGGAGTTCTTCCAATCTAAGCTCGGCACCCGCATGCAGGGCGTGCCGGCCCAGAGTGGCGCCTTCATCGCAATGCGGAGGCCAGTGGCCGACAACCCCTTCCCCGCCATCACCTTAATCCAGTCGGTGAAGCTCTCGCAGAAGTCATATTTCTACGTGAAGAACGTCGCCCCACAAGGCGACTACGTCCACTTGTCGGCTTTTGTAGCCGGCCCGCTGGCTGGGAGGCGGCCCCAGTGGTCCTATCGGGCCATGACGCTGTCGCAGGCTGGAGCCGCGGCCGTCGCCTGACTGCGGGTGATGATCCAGTCGGAGGGCCTGACTGGGTCCGACTTGCTGGCCGCCTTCGTCGCGCGCCGGGTGCTTCTGCTTCAGAGCCGCCCTCACCTGATATGTCAGATGAGCGGCCAACTCGATCCGAGTCGGATGTGCACCAAGGACATGCCGCATGACGAGGTGGCCCATATGGTGAATTATCTTGCGAACTGCAAGCTCTCCGGAGAGTGGCGGTTTGGCAAGGAGCCATATTCCCGTGCACATCCTCCGCCCACGGTATGTTCTCTTTTTCCCTTTCTTGTCTTAGTTTTATCGCCGAGTTCCTTTTGGCCGTCTCTGACCAGTCGGCACGCCTTGGCAGAGCCCTCTCCTTCGACCTGCAGCCGGGTTGGAGGCGGAGCGCCGATTCCTCCCCGACCGGGCGGAGCATGACCTGGAGGACCACGACTTGGGGGCGGCCGCCATGGATGAAAACACCGAGTCTGGTGGCGGCGAAGCCGGCAGCGAAGCAGGCAGCTCCGGACTGGGAGCCAGCTTCGACGACTGGCCGGATGACGACGAGGCAGAAATCGTCCCACGCCGCCAGCCGCCGCCCGGCCACGGCGCGGGTTCGTCCGCCGCGCCGCCTGCTCGGGGCGGCGGGCAGAAGCGCCGTGCCGCGTCGGGCTTGTTCGGCAGCCGGCCGAAGAAGCCCAAGGGCGGGGCGGCGGCGACCAGGCGGGATGAGGCGGCCACGAAGGTGGCCCGCTTTCGCAAGGTGGTGAAGCAGCCGCAGGTGGTGTCGGCGTAAGTGTATACTCCTTTGTACATTCTTTCTTCTTTCCTTGGTGATTTCTGAATCCTTGCCCTTTCTCAAAAAATTAGGATCCGCTTTCGCTCGAGTGGGTTGCTGCCGCCTCCGCCGTTGGATCGCCGGGAGAATCCGGGAGCACCCGCCCCGTGGACCCCCGCGCCGAGCTTCAGGCGGCGATGGAACAAAACGCGCGAGAGGCACGGGAGGAGCGGGAGGGGGAGGAGTTGAGGGCGGCCGCCGCCAAGGCGGCACAGGAGGAGGACGCGGCGAAGGCCCGTGCCGACGCAGTGGCCACGGCCCAAGCGGAGGCTGCCGCCGCGGCGACAGCGGAGGGGGTCTTGCTCGTCACCCCTCTGCGTGTCGCGGCGCCCGAGGTCCCAGAGCCCCCGCCAGAGGAAGCCGGCAACGATCAGCCGGGGTTGGAGAAGGAGGACGATGTCGTCATCCCAGAGAGGGAGGCGGTACCCGCCCCGCCGACTGAGGCGGCTCAAGGCGGCCGGCCGATCGTGCCGCCTGCGCAATCGGCCGGGGGCAAGCCGGCCGCGAGGACGGACCTGGTGCTCCAGTCGCCATCGCGCCAGCACACGGGGAAAGCCGCATCGGACCCGCAGAAGGCCGCTGGCTCCAGCTTGTCGCCCCAGGATGTGGAGGCGACCAGCGCCAGCTCGGGGTGGATGCCGGGTGGAGGGACGGCTGTCGTGAACGTCGCAGCGCAGGACGTTCGGAACCGCCTTCAGTCCCAGGCTGTGGCGCTGAGGAAATACAATGACAAGTTCCTTGTGACGCGGGCGGCCATTCGGGTTAGTCTTCCTGTTTTTGCTTTTTTGATCTTGGTTTCTTCCCTGGGGGCGCGTCAGCACACCCACTGGGTGTAGTCCCTGAGTTCCGAGTCGGCTGCTGAGCAGGCGGCTTGGAACTTCTTAGCGGGATTTGTTTTGCTATCTTGTTCTCATTCGCTCCTCTGTCTGACTTGCAGGACTACCACAACCTCCGCGCGGCTGCCTTCAACTCCCAGGCTCAGGAGCTGACCCAGAAGAATGTTGATCTATCTGAGAGCCGGGGTAAGTGCTTCGTCTTTTATCTCACGTGGGGGCGCGTCAGCGCACCCACTGGGTGTAGTCCCCGAGATTCGGGCCGACTGCTGAGCAGTCGGGTCGGATCTTCCTTGACGACTTCTTCCTTATTTCTTCTTTCTTTTCTGCCATCTCTGCAGCGGCCAACGCCAGTCTGAGGGAACAGCTGGGCAGGGCTTAGGCCGCCCTCTGTGCTAAGGAGGCCGAGTCTAACGCCTTGCCACAGGAGCATGACCGCCTGGCCAAGAGGTTGGCTGACCAGGAGAAGAGCCGCAAGGCGGTCCTGAAGGCGGTGCAGGACAGTGAGGCCGCCCTCCAAGCCGAGTATGAGACAGAGGCGGCCAGCTGGGCTGAAGCGAAGCAGACGCTGATCAACGGCTATGGCCAGATCGAAGACCTAGTTGACAGTAGGCCGCCTTCTTCTTCGTCCTTGCTTTCCGCTTGCCGTTTAGCTCATTTTCTGACTTGGTGTTTTTCTCTTCTTTCTCTTTCTTCCTTCCGCAGAGTATTACCCTGGCTACTCTACCGCCGCTAACCAGGTCGTCGAGGCCCACCACGAGGCACGAAGGCAGGCTGGCGCCGAGATCGCGCCAAACGCTCGCCGGTCGCTGGAGGAGCAGCTCTTGGCGATTCAGGCCCGCCTCCAGCCGGCTCATCGCATGCTCCGCCGGCTTCAGCGTGTTGGGGCGCAGGTGTTGGCCGCTCTCTGGCCTGGTGAGGTGATTCCCCGCACCCCCAGTCGGACTGCCGACTGGCTGGAGGTGGCGGTCGACCGCTTCGAGGCCTGGAAGGCTACTGCGGCTCGGTCCGGCGCCAGGCGGGCGCTGGAGTTCGCCAAGGCCTGGTATCCCGAGCTGAGTCTGGACCAGCTGGCCACCTGGCGGAAGGAAGCCGACACAGAGCTGGAGCCGGCGCGGCCGGCTATCATCCAGCGGGCTTCGGCAATTGCTGATTACACCGACACCAGCGCCTTCGCTCCTGAGGTGGACGACAACGGCGTTGCCCAGCCGGAGGAGTGGTTCGGGCTGAACCCGGCAGACGGCGAGGACTCGGCGGAGGAGATCGATTCCAGCGACGAGGGCGAGGAGGAGGAGGAGGAGGAGGGTGAAGACGCCGCGCCAGATGGTGGAGCGGCCGGTCAGCCTCAGTTTGACCGTGCCTCCAGCAACAAGGCACGCGTGGGTGCGCCGCCTGCAGCCGGCGATGATCAAGCCGAGACCCGCCAGCCGACCACTCCTCCAACTGGCGGTGTCGGAGTAAATGACCGCGGGTAGCCTAACCGACTCCCCCTGGCTCTTTGACAATTATCAGGCCGTTCAGGCCTTCAAGCATACAAAGCATAGGTCCGCCTTCCCCCGGCCGGCTACCCCCAGGGCCGACTCCCAGAAGGCGACCCAGCCCCAGAAACCTCCTCCAAGAAAGATACGAGATGGCCGACTCCCAGAAGCCTACCACGAAGAAAGCCGGTTCCCGGAAGCCGGCCAAGATTGCACCCACCAAGCCTGAACCCTCATAGCGGCGGTACGATGGGGTGTGGCCACAGTACAACCCACTACCCCCGATTCCCGGAGCAGGCGTGGCCACAGGGCGCCGTACGGGCCTGCCATCCCCCGTCCGGCGCAGCACTGTAGCCATGTTGGCCTCGATGTCACCCACGACAGGTGCCAAAACGGCCCGCGGGCGGCGGGCCCCTTTGCCAGAGAGACATCTGAAGGCGGCCCGGCCTCCTCTAGTCGGCCAGGGATGTGGCCGGCTCCCAATAGCTGGCTACCACCCTCCCTCGAAGCATGCGCCCCATTAAGGAGACAAGACAAGGTAAGGCTACAGTGAGAGCTCGCAAGGCGGCAACACTGTAGCCACGCTTACCTCGACAAAGCCCTCGTCATTAGAGGTGAGGCACCAGTAACCAGCCGCTGACAAATCCCCCATGCGGTGGGGCCGGCGTGCCGGCCGAGAAGCCGGCAGCCGGCGGAACCCACCAGTCGGCGGGCCCCAATGGCCGGCGGAGAAGCCGGCGAGCATAGACTCTGACGGCTGGGACCCGCGCCCAGCCGGATTACCATTGTACCCCTGGGGGGTAGGCCTATATAAACCCCCCGGGACACCCATGCAAAGGGTTGATCTCATAGAGTTACACACACCACCTAGAGAGCAAAGGAGAGCTAGCTTTGCCCTTCTTCTTCCTCTAGCCCGACAGCTCAAGCAGCACTTGTAGCTACTTGTCTTGATCTAGTGATCATGCGGAGACCCCGCAGAGCAGGACTAGGGGTGTTATCTCCACGGAGAGCCCCGAACCTGGGTAAGATTCTCCGGCGTGCATGTCTTCGCCTCATCCTGTTTCCAGGCACCGGCGACGTCTTACTGGCTCCCACAATGATAAGCCACCCGTTGGCATATGTCGCACCTACCACCCGACATTTGGCGCCCACCGTGGGGCCAGGTGCACCATCGTCCGGAGACCTGTTCTGGACGGGAACCCTTTTTCTCCCCCGCGAGCACAGCCAGCCTGCTGCACCCGATGGCGCTTGCCCTGATGCGCTGCAAGGCATTGACGACGCCTACGCAGCGAGCTGCCTCGCCGATCTTCTTGGCGAGACTCGCATCTCCGACGAGCCCGCGTCCGACGCGGGCACGGACTACCCTGAGAGTCGCCTCGTCAGCCTCCTCGACCAACTTCACGTCTCCAGCGAGCTTGCTGTATACTTGGAGTCGGTCAGCGGCACCGACCCGATGCTTGTCGACTCCAATATGGCATCGCTCGACGCCTACCCCTCCGACGTGGTAGTCTTCAACGACCCTCTCCCTCGAGCTGACAGGGGCAGCAGCGCTGTCACTCAGGTGCTGGTCATCAGCCACGTCGCCGACTCGGGCGAGAACGCCCACGACGCCCTACAAGCGGCGATGCATGACTTGCCCGTCCCCATCCCGGCCGACGCCGACACCGAGACCCTGGAGGCACGCCGCCATGCCCTCATTGCGGAGGGTCAGAAGATAGCCTCCATGAGACGCCTCACCGAGGCTCACCAGCGCAAAGTCGACCGCGCCGCCTTCGTTACGCCGCCTCATGGCGGGCCGAGCCGAGCCGGCCTCGTCCAGAAGCGCGGCGCGGCGATCGCCAGCATGCTGGGGAAGACCGCCCCGTCTACGCCACACCGCTCGAGAATCTGCGAGCTGCACAGGCGGCCGCTGAAGAGGTAAATGGGCTGGGGGCTGATGAGCTCCCCTACATGACAAGGCGCATCCAACAGCTGATAGACGCGGCCGCGGAACGGCATGAAGCTGGCGCCCGCGCTGGATGTCCTCCCCCACGCCAAGAGCATGCTGCGACATCCCGGTCGCTGACTGCGAGCCGCGCTCGCGCAAGGAAAGACAAGGAGCTGGCTGCTAGCCGCAGCCGGACTCGAATCACCATCGAGCGCGACGCGGAAGGCCACCCTCGAGCAGTGGAGCGCCAAGGAAATCCGCCTCCTCCCCCGCCTCGAGGGGAGAGATATCCCACCCCGCCGCCTGTCACGCATCCGACTCTTGGTGGCCGACTAGGCCACCGCGAAGGAGTTGGCGAGAACGACGCCCGCCACTGGATCGACCGCCTAGCTTGATCCCTGGCGGTAGAAGAAGAAGACGATGTTGGCCCGCCATGCTTCGGCCCCTGCATCCGCGACGAGCCCTTCCCCAAAGGGTTCTCGCTCCCAGAGACACGCCCAAGTACAACGACTCTGTGAAGCCGGAAGATTGGCTCATCGACTAATCTACCGCTGTCAGCATAGCAAACGGCAACAGGCGCGTAGCCGTGAAGTACGTCCCTCTCATGCTGCAAGACACGACACGCACCTGGCTCAACAGCCTCAAGCCCTACAGCGTCAACAGCTGGTTGGACTTCACGGAAGTCTTCGTCCGCAACTTCACCAGCACGTACAAGCGGCCACCCAAGCCCCGCCAGCTCTCCCTATGCGTCCAAGGGCCCAACGAGTCGACCCGCGACTACCTCACGCGGTGGGCCGAGCTCCGCAACTCCTGCGAGGGGGTGCACGAGGTTCAAGCCATCGAATACTTCACCGCCGGGTGCCGAGAGGCACCCTCCTCAAGCACTGACTCCTCTGCGATGAGCCGGCTACCCTCGCCAAGCTGCTGGTCATTGCAGACAAGTACGCCGCAGCCGACTTCTCGATGAAGACCGAGCTCTGAGTGGACGCCTCTGGGAAGGTGCTCGCTCCGGCTCCTAAGACACCAGCTGGCGACTCTAATCGGCGCCCCTACCAGAACAACCACAAGCGCAAGGCCCCAATGCCGCCTTCCACCAGTCGGCAGGTGGCCACAGTCGAAGATGAGCAGCCCGAAGAGCGGCCAGCTCCCAAGAAGAAGGGCGGCAGGCCGGCTTGGCAGCCGGCCTTCTCCTACGAGCAGACTCTCGATGCCCCTGCAAGTTCCACAGCAGCTCCAACCACACGACCCGAAAGTGCCACTGGCTCACACGGATCTCCAAGGGCGAGGGGTTGGTGCCGCCTCCGCCTCCCGGCCCGCCGCCTCCAGTCCCCCGGAAGCCGACTGCTCGACCAGCAGTCGGAGCCATTCAAGATGAGTTCCCTGAAGAGCACGCCGCCTACGTCGTCTTCACGAGCCAGGTTGAAGACAAGCGCAGCCGGCGCCGACAGCACCAAGAGGTCAACGCAGTCGCCTCCAGCAACCCCGAGTTCATGCATTGGTCCGAGAGGCCTATCAACTGGAGCCGGGCCGATCACCCAGAGGTGATGCCGTCCCCTGGCTCCTACGCATTGGTATTGGATGTCACCCTCGCAACGGAGAGGCGAGCTGCCCGATTCTCCCGCGTTCTAATTGATGGCGGAAGCAGTATCAACATAGTGTACCGCGATACCATGGAGAAGTTGAACCTCAAGGCGAAGCAGCTCATGCCAAGCCGGACCGTGTTCCATGGCATCGTACCCGGCCTGTCCTGTTCCCCGATCGGCAAGATCAAGATGGATGTTCTCTTCGGAGACAAAGATCACTTTCGCCGAGAAGCAATCTGGTTCGAGGTAGTGAATCTGGAAAGCCCTTACCATGCCTTGCTTGGCCGACCTGCTCTGGCCAAGTTCATGGTTGTGCCCCACTACGCCTACCTGAAGATGAACATGCCGAGCTCGAAGG
Organism: Triticum aestivum; assembly: GCF_018294505.1. Classification (NCBI taxonomy): domain Eukaryota; kingdom Viridiplantae; phylum Streptophyta; class Magnoliopsida; order Poales; family Poaceae; genus Triticum; species Triticum aestivum. The sequence continues at coordinate 267,017,482 of NC_057808.1, forward strand.
GGATCATCACTATAGCCGACGACTACAAGAAGTCCATCGAGTGCGCTGCAGCCAGCAGCCGGCTGGCCGAGTCCCTCGTAGTGGCAGAAGAGAAGAAGATGCTGGAGCGAGTTGTGGCCATGGCCGGCAAGCAACCGGCCTTGTCCCCCAACCCCAAGGATTATGATGGGAAGGCTCCTTCCAGCCGGCCAAGGAGACGAAGAAGATACCTCTGGACCCGGAGAACCCGGAAAGGTTTGCAGTCATTGGTGCAAACCTAGACAGTAAATAGGAAGGCGAGCTCGTCGACTTCCTCCGTGAGAATCGAGACATCTTTGCATGGTCCCCAAAGGACATGCGGGTGTTCCGAAGGATTTCGCTGAGCACAGGTTACACGTCCGAGCCGACGCGAAGCCGGTCAAGCAGCCTCTCCGCCGACTGTCAGAAGAGAAGAGAAGAATCGTAGGAGAAGAGATAGCCCGGCTCCATGCCGCCGGCTTTATAATGGAAGTGTTTTTCCCACAGTGGCTTGCCAACCCAGTCTTGGTGTTGAAGAAGAACAACAAATGGCGTATGTGTATAGACTACACTAGCCTCAACAAGGCCTGCCCCAAAGATCTGTTTGCTTTGCCACGGATTGATCAAGTGATAGACTCCACAGCCGGATGCGAGCTGTTGAGTTTTTTGGATGCTTACTCAGGATACCACCAGATTAAGTTGGACCCAGCAGACCGCCTGAAGACCGCCTTCATCACACCATTCGGAGCTTTCTGTTACCTGACTATGACATTCGGCTTGAGGAATGCCGGTGCCACTTTTCAGCGTTGCATGCAGAAATGCCTCCTCAAGCAACTCGGCAGAAATGCCCACGTCTACATAGACGATATTGTGGTGAAGACGGAGAAGCGCGGCACCCTGCTGGAAGACCTCAAAGAAACATTTGCCAACTTGCGCCGATTCCAGATCAAGCTCAACCCTGAGAAATGCGTGTTCGGAGTACCAGCCGGCCAGCTTCTAGGCTTTCTGGTCTCCGAACGCGGCATTGAGTGCAACCCTGTGAAGATCAAGGCCAATGAGAGAATGGAGATTCCCACCAAGTTGCGAGACGTTCAGAAGTTCACCGGTGCCTGGCCTCCCTAAACCGCTTTATCAGCCGGCTAGGAGAGAAGGCTCTCCCCCTGTACCGACTCATGAAGAAATCCACTCATTTCGAGTGGAATGACCAAGCAGACCAAGCCTTCCATGAGTTAAAGAAGATGCTGACCACTCCCCCTGTCCCGGCAGCGCCGACTGAGAAGGAGCCCATGCTCCTCTACATTGCCGCAACTAGCCGAGTGTTCAGTACAGTCATCATGGTCCAGCGCCCAGAAGAGGGCCGGGCCCAGCTAGTCCAGAGGCCGGTATATTATCTAAGCGAAGTACTGTCCAGCTCCAAGCAAAACTACCCACACTACCAGAAGATGTTTTATGGAGTGTACTTCGCCGCCAAGAAGCTGAAGCCCTACTTTCAAGAGCATCCCATCACGGTCGTGTGCACCACCCCGCTTGCCGAGATCATAGGCAGCCGGGATGCATCCGGCCGGGTGGCTAAATGGGCCATTGCGCTGGCGCCTTACACAATCTTCTATCAGCCCCGCACCGCCATCAAGTCCCAAGCGTTGGCCGACTTCCTCGTCGACTGGGCCGAGACCCAGTACCTACCGCCGGCTCCCGACTCTACTCATTGGCGGATGCACTTCGACGGGTCCAAGATGCGCACCGGCTTGGGAGCCGGCATCGTCCTCACCTCTCCCAAAGGCGACAAGCTCAGATACATGCTGCAAATCCACTTCGCCGCCTCCAACAACGTGGCCAGTACGAGGCGCTCATACACGGGCTCCGGCTAGCCAAAGAGCTCGGCATACGCCGGATCCTGTGTTATGGCGACTCAGACTTGGTGATCCAGCTGTCATCTGGCGACTGGGACGCCAAGGATGCAAACATGGCGAGCTATCGATTCCTCGTCCAGCAGATCAGTGGGTACTTCGAAGGGTGCGAGTTCCTTCACATGCCACGGGCCGACAACGACCAAGCAGATGCCCTGGCATGGATCGGCTCCACCCGACAGGCTATACCAACCGGTGTCTCTCTCCAGCGCCTCCTCAAACCATCCATCAAGCCGTCTCCAGATTCGGACTCTATCTTCGTACCGCCTGCCCCCAATGCAGCCGGATCTGACTGGAGGAACCCAGCAGGCGGCTCGGGGACTTCGACAAGCGGCCCGGGGACTGCCGTAGTCGCACCCGGCTCGGCGACCTGAGAACCCGGCCCGGGGACTGCAGCAGTCGGCTCAGGGACTGCAGCGACACAAGAAGCGGTGGCCGACTCCAACTCCCCACCACCCAACACGCCCACCCGAGTCACAGTGGCCGTACTGACAGTAGAAGAAGTCACAGATCCATCATGGGCCCAGCCCATCCTCAACTTCCTAGTCAACAGAGAGCTGCCGACTGATGAGACCTCGGCAAGGCTAGTGCAACGCCGAGCCGGAGCATATGCAATAATAAACAGAGAACTTGTCAAGCGCAGCGTCACTGGAGTCTTCCAGCGCTGTGCCGAGCCAGAGAAAGGTGTGGCAATCCTCAAGGATATCCACCAAGGCGAATGCGGCCACCATGCAGCCTCAAGATCACTTGTGGCCAAAGCTTTCCGCCATGGTTTCTTTTGGCCGACTGCTTTGGAAGATGCCAAAGAGATAGTCAAAAGCTGCAAAGGATGCCAAGTCTTCAGTTCCAAGCAACACCCGCCGGCTTCTACACTCAAGACCATCCCCCTCACCTGGCCCTTTGCCGTCTGGGGGCTGGACATGGTGGGCCCATTCAAGACAGCTCGCGGCGGCTTGACACATCTGCTTGTCGCCGTAGACAAATTTACCAAGTGGATCAAAGCGAAGCCGATCAAGAAGCTGAACGGGCCGACTGCCGTGATGTTCTTTGCCGACATCACTACTCGGTACGGCGTGCCGCATAGCATCATCACTGACAACGGCACAAACTTTGCCAAAGGAGCACTGGCACGTTTCTGCGCGACGCAGGGTATCCGACTGGACTTAGCGTCCGTTGCCCACCCACAGTCAAACGGCCAGGTCGAGCGAGCAAATGGACCCATCCTCTCCGGCATCAAGCCTCGACTGGTCGTACCACTAGAGCGATCTGCCGGCTGCTGGCTCGATGAGCTGCCGGCTGTCCTCTGGAGTCTGCGTACTACCCCAAACAAGTCAACCGGCTTCACTCCGTTCTTCCTTGTATATGGTGTCAAGGTTGTCATCCCAACTGACATCGAGTTCGACTCGCCTCGGGTCACCATGTACACGGAGGCGGAGGCCAAGGAAGCGTGAGAAGACGGCGTCGACCTGCTGGAAGAAGGCCGGCTGTTAGCACTCATCCGGTCTGCCATCTACCAGCAGGGTTTGCGCCGTTACCACAACCGAAAGTTCAAGCCAAGATCTTTCCAAGAGGGAGACCTTGTGCTTCGGCTGATCCAGCGAACAGCCGGCCAGCACAAGCTCTCGGCCCCTTGGGAAGGCCCTTTCGTCATCAGCAAATCACTAGGCAACGATTCCTACTACCTGATTGACGCACAAAAACCAAGAGCACGCAAGAGGGATGATTCCGGCAAGGAGTCGGAGCGACCACGGAATGCGAACCTCCTGAGAAGATTTTACAGTTGAAAGCAGTATGTATCATGCTACCTTTTTGTATTAAGTACGAAGCAACGAGCCCCCCGAGGAGCAGTCGGGGACTGCCCTCCTTTATCTATGAATGACGAGTGTCATACTCATGAATATATTATTACATTTGATTTTCTGTCTGGCACCGGGTTCGACCAGTCGGCCCGGGGACTGGCCGCCTTAAGTTATATTAAAAGTTCTACCTGAAGTCATACAAGTAGTGTGCCGGCACCCGAGCCCTCTTTTGTTGAAAGTCGCAGCTTGAAGAACCGACTGTCCGACTCGCAAGAGCCAAAGGCAGAAAGGATGCCCCCACGAAAAACGGCTAAGGACTAACAAACTTATATAACACAAAGACGGCCTCCAACCACGCCTACCGGCTGTCAAAACAGCCGGCTGGCCGGCCTCCCAGTCACTTCGCCAAAATCGAACAAAGCTAGAGTACTTGCCCTCCCAACTGGCCAAGCACTTCTCCGGCCACAAATTGCAGAGCAACTGTCCGACTGGGGAGGCGGCAACCAAGGGAGGGCGGCAAAGAAAACAGCAGAAGGATGAAAAGCAAAGAACAAGGGAAAGCCAAACGCATGCATAATTATATTTGCACATAAGGCCCCCAACAGGCCGGCAGTCAATATTGTTCGAATACACCCCCAGTGGGTGGAATTGTGCAAACTTAACAAAATACTGTTCCAAGAGTGATAAAACAGGAAAATAGAGGCAGCAGACTAGACTAAGGGCGCATTGTGGGAGCGGGGTTGGTCGGTGGAGACGGCACCACCGGCTGGAGGAGTGGCCGGCTGGCGGGTCTCGGCTTGATCATCGCCGGCTGCAGGCGGCGCACCCACGCGTGCCTTGTTGCTGGAGGCACGGTCAAGCTGAGGCTGACCGGCCGCTCCACCATGTGGCGCGATGTCTTCACCCTCCTCCTCCTCCTCCTCGCCCTCGTCGCTGGAGTCGATCTCCTTCGCCGAGTCCTCGCCGTCTGCCGAGTTCAGCCCGAACCACTCCTCCGACTGGGCAACGCCGCTGTCGTCCACCTCAGGAGCGAAGATGCCGGTGTCGGTGTAGTCGGCAATCGCCGAAGCCCGCTGGATAATAGCCGGCCACGCCGGCTCCAGCTCCGTGTCGGCCTCCTGCCGCCAGGTGGCCAGCTGGTCCAGACTCAGCTCGGGATACCAGGCCTTAGCGAACTCCAGCGCCCGCCTGGCGCCGAACCGAGCCGCCGAAGCCTTCCAGGCCTCAAAGCGGCCGACCGCCACCTCCAGCCAGTCGGCGGTCCGACTGGGGGTGCGGGGAATCACCTCTCCAGGCCAGAGGCGGCTAACACCTGCGCCCCAACACGCTGAAGCCGGCGGAGCATGCGGTGAGCCGGCTGAAGGCGGGCTTGAATCGCCAAGAGCTACTCCTCCAGCGACCGGCGAGCGTTTGCGCGATCTCGGCGCCAGCCTGTCTCCGTGCCTCGCGGTGGGCCTCGACGACCTGGTTGGCGGCGGTAGAGTAGCCAGGGAAGTACTCTGCGCAAAGAAGAAAGAGAAAGAAGAGAAAAACACCAAGTCAGAAAATGAGCTAAAACGGCAAGCGGCAAGCAAGAACGAAGAGGAACGCGGCCGACCGTCAACCAAGTCTTCGATCTGGCCATAGCCGTTGATCAGCGTCTGCTTCGCTTCGGCCCAGCTAGCCGCCTCTGTCTCATACTCGGCTTGGAGGGCGGCCTCGCTGTCCTGCATCGCCTTCATGGCCGCCTTGTGGCTCTCCTCCTGGTCGGCCAACCTCTTGGCCAGGCGGTCATGCTCCTGTGCCAAGGCGGAAAACTCGGCCTCCTTAGCGCGAAGGGCGGCCTGAGTCCCACCCAGCTGCTCCCTCAATCTGGCGTTGGCCACTGCAGGCATGGCAGAAAAGAAAGAAGCAATAAGGAAGAAGTCGTTAAGGAAGATCCGACCCGACTGCTCAGCAGTCGTCCCGAATCTCGGGGACTACACCCAGTGGGTGCGCTGACGCGCCCCCCACGTGACATAAAAGACGAAGCACTTACCCCGGCTCTCAGATAGATCAGCATTCTTCTGGGTCAGCTCCTGAGCCTGGGAGTTGAAGGCAGCCGCGTGGAGGTTATGGTAGTCCTGCAAGTCAGGCAAAGAAGCGAATGAGAACAAGTCCCGCCCAGCTGTTCCCTCAGACTGGCATTGGCCGCTGTAGGGATGGCAGAAAAGAAAGAAGCAATAAGGGAGAAGTCGTCAAGGAAGATCCGACCCGACTGCTCAACAGTCGGCCCGAATCTCGGGGACTACACCCAGTGGGTGCGCTGACGCGCCCCCACGTGAGATAAAAGACAAAGCACTTACCCCGGCTCTGAGATAGGTCAGCAGTCTTCTGGGTCAGCTCTCGAGCCTGGGAGTTGAAGGCAGCCGCGCGGAGGTTGTGGTAGTCCTGCAAGTCAGGCAGGGGAGCGAATGAGAACAAGAATAGCAAAACAAGGCCCGCTAAGAAGTTCCAAGCCGCCTGCTCAGCAGCCGACTCGGAACTCGGGGACTACACCCAGTGGGTGCGCTGACGCGCCCCCACGGAAGAAAACAAGATCAAAAAAGCAAAAATAAGAAGACTAACCCGAATGGCCGCCCGCGTCGCAAGGAACTCGTCATTATATTTCCTCAGCGCCGCAGCCTGGGCTTGAAGCCGGTTCCGGACATCCTGCGCTGCCACGTTCACCACAGCCGTCCCTCCACCCGGCGTCCACCCCGAGCTGGCGCTGGCCGCCTCCATATCCTGGGCCGACGAGCTGGAGCCCGCGGCCTTCTACGGCTCCGATGCAGCCTGCCCCGCGCGCAGGCACGATGGCGACTGGACCACCAGATCCGTCATCATGGCCGACTCGCCCCCGGCCGATTGCGCAGGCGGCAAGTTAGGCTGGCCGCCTTGGGTCGTCCAGTCGGCGGGGCCGGTGCCGCCTCACTCTCCAGGATGACGACGTCGTCCTCCCTCTCCAGTCCCGGCTGGTCGCCGCCGGCTTCCTCTGGCGGGGGCTCGGGGCCTCAGGCGCCGCGACGCGCAGAGGGGTGACGAGCAAGGCCCCCTCCGCCATCGCCGCTGCCGCAACCTCCGCCTGGGCCTTGGCCGCTGCGTCGGCGTGCGCCTTTGCCGCCTCCTCCTCCTGGGTTGCCTTGGCGGCAGCCGCCCTCAACTCCTCCGCCTCCCGCTCCTCCCGCGCCTCCCGCGCGTTTCGCTCCGTCGCCGCCTGAAGCCGCGTGGTGCTCCCGGATCCTCCCGGCGATCCGACGACGGAGGCGGCAGCAACCCGCTCGAGCGACAGTGGAGCCCTGATTTTTTGAGAAAGGATAAGGACTCGAAAACTACCAAAGAAAAGAAGAAAGAATGCACAAAGGGGTATGCACTTACGCCGACACCGTCTGCGGCTGCTGCACCACCTTGCGGAAGCGGGCCGCCTTCGCGGCCGCCTCATCCCGCCTAGTCGCCGCCGCCCCACCCTTGGGCTTCTTCGGCCGACTACCGAACAAGCCCGACGCGGCACGACGCTTCTACCCGCCGCCCCGAGCAGGCAGCGCGGCGGAGGAACCCGCGCCACGGCTAGACGCTGGCTGGCGGCGTGGGACGACTTCCGCCTCGTCGTCATCCGGCCAGTCATCGAAGCTGGCTCCAAGACCGGAGCCGCCTGCTTCACCGCCGATGTCGCCGCCACCCGTCTCGGTGTTGTCCTCCATGCCTGCCGCCCCCAAGTCGTAGTCCTCCAGGTCATGTTCCGCCCGGTCGGGGAGGAATCGGCGCTCCGTCTCTGACCCGGCTGCAGGTCGAAGGAGAGAGCTCTGCCAAGGCACCCCGACTAGTCAGAGACGGCCAGAAGGAATTCGGCAACAAAACTAAGGAAAGAAAAGAAAATAGAAAACATACCATGGGCAGAGGATGCGCACGGGAATATGGCTCCTTGCCAAACCGCCACTCTGCGGAGAGATTGCAGTTCGCAAGGTAATTCACCATGTGGGCCACCTCGTCATGCGGCATGTCCTTGGTGCACATCCGGCTCGGATCGAGCTGGTCGCTCATCTGACAGATCAGGTGAGGGCGGCTCTGAAGCGGAAGCACCCGACGCATGACGAAGGCGGCCAGCAAGTCGGGCCCAGTCAGGCGCTCCGACTGGATCATCACCCGCAGACGGGCGACGGTCGCGGCTCCAGCCGGCGTCAGCGACGCAGCCCAATAGGACCAGTGGGGCCGCCTCCCAGCCGGCGGGCCGGCTACGTAAGCCGGCAAGTTGACGTAGTCGCCTTGCGGGGCGACGTTATTCACATAGAAATAGGACTTCTGCCAGCGCTTCACCGACTGGATTACCGTGATGACGGGGAAGGGGTTGTCGGCCGCCGGCCTCCGCATCGCGATGAAGGCGCCGCTCTGGGCCGACACGCCCTGCATGCGGGTGCCCAGCTTCGATTGGAACAACTCCCCCCAGAGCTTGATGGTGGGGAGAACGCCAAGGAAGCCTTCGCACAAGGTGACGAAGGCGGACAGCAGCACCACCGTGTTCGGAGTGAGGTGGTGCGGCTGGAGTTGATAGAAGTCGAGGAAGGAGCGGAAGAAGGCGCTCGCCCGCAAGCCGATGTCGCGCAGAAAATGTGAGCGGAAGACTACCCGCTCGCCTTCCTCCGGCTCCGGCATGATCTCCCTCGCAGGCGCGAGGCGGACCCGCACCTCGTCCGCAACGGGCAGCCGCCGCGTCTTGCGAAGGAACTCGATGTGGTCCATGTGGATGTTGGAGCCGTCCCAGTCCCCGCCGTACTGCATGGTGGCGAGAAACTAGCGAGGAAGGGTGCGGCGGCGGAGAGAGCACGGCCCTGCGGCGGCAGAGCTGCGGGGTGGAGTGAAGAATGGTGGGACGGCGCGGTGGCAAGGCGCTACTGCGAGGGGAAGCAGGAGGAAGAAGATGGCGGAGAGGAGAGGAGCGTGCGAGCGTCTTCGCTTCCCCTCCTCCCCCTACTTATAGCCTCGTGCGGCGAAGCTGAGGAGGCGAGGCGTGGGGAGGAACATGGGATTAACTGCGCCCACTCCCCCACGTCCCGCGATTACTGCGCCCTAACGGCATGCGGAAACCATCGCCGGAAGACGTGCGGACGGCTTTGGGCCGCAAAGAATCCGCGCCTGGGCCTAAGCGTAGGAGTGGTGGGGCCTTGGCCTGCAGCGACGTCTTGTCGCGCGCGTGGGTTGGCAGGCTCCCTTCAGCCAGGGGACGCCACGTGGTTCGCAGGCGGCGAGCGGCCGGCCCGCAGCCCGGCGCATGCGCCGACAGACTCCCGCCTTCCGACTTCAAATTTTTTTCGCCAAGACGACGCGCCCAACCGAAGCCGGCTCCCAGCTGCTAGCTCGTCAAGACAAGAAGCTGACCAAGCTTCTCGACCTCCACTCAGCCTCAAAGCCCAACCAGCTTCGGGGACTACTGTCGGAGTAAATGACCACGGGTAGCCTAACCGACTCCCCCTGGCTCTTTGAAAATTATCAGGTCGTTCAGGCCTTCAAGCATACAAAGCATAGGGCCGCCTTCCCCCGGCAGGCTACCCCCAGGGCCGACTCCCAGAAGGCGACCCAGCCCCAGAAACCTCCTCCAAGAAAGATACGAGATGGCCGACTCCGGGAAACCGGCCCAAGAAGGCCGACTCCCAGAAGCCTGCCACGAAGAAAGCCGGTTCCCGGAAGCCGGCCAAGATTGCACCCAGAGAGACTGAACCCTCATAGCGGCGGTACGATGGGGTGTGGCCACAGTACAGCCCACTACCCCCGATTCCCGAAGCAGGCATGGCCACAGGGCGCCGTACGGGCCAGCCATCCCCCGTCCGGTGCGGCACTGTAGCCATGTTGGCCTCGATGTCACCCACGACAGGTGCCAGAACGGCCCGCGGGTGGCGGGCCCCTTTGCCAGAGAGACATCTGAAGACGGCCCGGCCTCCTCTAGTTGGCCAGGGATGTGGCCGGCTCCCAATAGCCGGCTACCTCCCTCCCTCGAAGCATGCACCCCATTAAGGAGACAAGACAAGGTAAGGCTACAGTGAGAGCTTGCAAGGTGGCGACACTGTAGCCACGCTTACCTCGACAAAGCCCTCGTCATCAGAGGCGAGGCAACAATAACCAGCCGCCGACAAAGCCCCCATGCGATGGGGCCGGCGTGCCAGCCAAGAAGCAGGTAGCCGGCGGGACCCACCAGTCGGCGGGCCCCAATGGCCGGCGGAGAAGCCGGCGAGCATAGACACTGACGGCTAGGACCCGCGCCCAGCCGGATTACCATTGTACCCCTGGGGGGTACGCCTATATAAACCCCCCGGGACACCCATGCAAAGGGTTGATCTCATAGAGTTACACACACCACCTAGAGAGAAAAGGAGAGCTAGCTTTGCCCTTCTTCTTCCTCTAGCCCGACAGCTCAAGCAGCACTTGTAGCTACTTGTCTTGATCTAGTGATCATGCGGAGACCCCGCAGAGCAGGACTAGGGGTGTTATCTCCACGGAGAGCCCCGAACCTGGGTAAGATTCGCCGGCGTGCATGTCTTCGCCTCATCCCGTTTCCAGGCACCGGCGACGTCTTACTGGCTCCCACAATGATAAGCCACCCGTTGGCATATGTCGCACCTACCACCCGACAGGCGGCGCCGTCTCCCCCGACCAGCTCGGCTCCCCTGTTGCGCCCTTAGTCTAGTCTGCTGCGTCTACTTTCCTATTTCACCATTCTTGGAACAGTGTTTTGTTAAGTTTGCACAATTCCACCACTGGGGGTGTATTCGAACTATATTGACTGCCGGCCTGTTTGGGGCCTTATGTGTAAATATAATTATGCTTGCGTTTGGCTTTCCCTTGCTCTTTGCTTTTCATCCTTCGGCTGTTTCCTTTGCCGCCCTCCCTTGGTTGCCGCCTTCCCAGCCGGACAGCTGCTCTGCAATCTGTGGCTGGGGAAGTGCTTGGGAGGGCAAGTACTCTAGCTTTGTTGGATTATAGCGAAGTGATTGGGAGGCCGGCCAGCCGGCTGTTTTGACAGCCGCTAGGCGTGGTTGGAGGCCGTCTTTGCGTTATATAAGTTCGTTAGTCCTTAGCCGTTTTTCGTGTGGGCATCCTTTCTGCCTTTGGCACTTGCCAGTCGGACAGTCGGTTCTTCAAGCTGTGACTTTCAACAAGAGAGGGCTCGGGTGCCGGCACACTACTTGTCTGACTTCAGGTAGAACTTTTAATATAACTTAAGGCGGCCAGTCCCCGGGCCGACTAGTCGAACCCGGTGCCAGACAGAAAATCAAATGTAATAATACATTCATGAGTATGACGCTCGTCATTCATAGATAAAGGAGGGCAGTCCCCGAGTGCTCCTCGGGGGGCCCGTTTGTCTCATATTTAATAAAAACAGTAGCATGGTACATACTGCTTTCAACTGTAAAATCTTCTCAGGAGGTTCGCGTTCCATGGTCACTCCGACTCCTTGCCGGAATCATCCCTCTTGCGTGCTCTTGGTTTTTGTGCGTCGATCAGGTAGTAGGAGTCGTTGCCTAGTGCCTTGCTGATGACGAAAGGGCCTTCCCAAGGGGCCGAGAGCTTGTGCTGGCCGGCTGTTCGCTGGATCAGCCGAAGCACAAGGTCGCCCTCTTGGAAAGATCTTGGCTTGACCTTTCGGTTGTGGTAACGGCGCAAACCCTGCTGGTAGATGGCGGACCGGCTGAGTGCTAACAGCCGGCCTTCTTCCAGCAGGTCAACGCCATCTTCTCGCGCTTCCTTGGCCTCCGCCTCCATGTACATGGTGACCCGAGGCGAGTCAAACTCGATGTCAGTTGGGATGACAGCCTCGGCACCATATACAAGGAAGAACAAAGTGAAGCCAGTTGACTTGTTTGGGGTAGTACGCAGACTCCAGAGGACAGTCGGCAGCTCATCGAGCCAGCAGCCGGCCGATCGCTCCAGTGGTACGACCAGTCGGGGCTTGATGCCGGAGAGGATGAATCCGTTTGCTCGCTCGACCTGGTCGTTTGACTGCAGGTGGGCAACGGACGCTAAGTCCAGTCGGATGCCCTGTGTCACGCAGAAACGTGCCAGTGCTCCTTTGGCAAAGTTTGTGCCGTTGTCGATGATGATGCTGTGCGGCACGCCATACCGAGTAGTGATGTCGGCAATGAATGTCACGGCAGTCGGCCCGTTCAGCTTCTTGATCGGCTTCACTTCGATCCACTTGGTAAATTTGTCCACGGCAACAAGCAGATGTGTCAAGCCGCCGCGGGCTGTCTTGAATGGGCCCACCATGTCCATCCCCCAGACGGCAAAGGGCCAGGTGAGGGGGATGGTCTTGAGTGCAGAAGCCGGCAGGTGTTGCTTGGAACTGAAGACTTGGCATCCTTTGCAGCATTTGACTATCTCTTTGGCATCTTCCAAAGCAGTCGGCCAGAAGAAACCATGGCGGAAAGCTTTGGCCACAAGTGATCTTGAGGCTGCGTGGTGGCCGCATTCGCCTTGGTGGATATCCTTGAGGATTGCTACACCTTTCTCTGGCTCGACGCAGCGCTGGAAGACTCCAGTGACGCTGCGCTTGACAAGTTCTTTGTTTATTATTGCATATGCTCCGGCTCAGCGTTGCACTAGTCTTGCCGAGATCTCATTAGTCGGCACCTCTCTGTCGACTAAGAAGTTGAGGATGGGCTGGGCCCATGATGGAGCTGTGACTTCTTCTACTGTTAGTACGGCCACTATGACTCGGGTGGGTGGGTTGGGTGGTGGGGAGTTGGAGTCGGCCACCGCTTCTTGTGTCGTTGCAGTCCCCGGGCCGACTGCCGTAGTCCCTGGGCCGGGTTCTGAAGTCCCTGAGCCGGGTGCGACTACGGCAGTCCCCGGGTCGCTTGTCGAAGTTCTCGAGCCGCCTGCTGGGTTCCTCCAGTCGGATCCGGCTGCATCAGGGGCGGGCGGTACAAAGATAGAGTCCGACTCTGGAGACGGCTTGATAGATGGTTTGAGGAGGCGCTGGAGAGAGACACCGGTTGGAATAGCCTGTCGGGTGGAGCCGATCCATGCCAGGGCGTCTGCTTGGTCGTTGTCGGCCCGTGGTACACCAAGGAACTCGCACCCTTCGAAGTACCCACTGATCTGCTGGATGAGGAATCGATAGCTCGCCATGTTTGCATCCTTGGCATCCCAGTCGCCAGATGACTGCTGGACCACCAAGTCCGAGTCGCCATAACATAGGATCCGGCGTATGCCGAGCTCTTTGGCTAGCCGGAGCCCGTGTATGAGCACCTCGTACTCAGCCACGTTGTTGGAGGCGGCGAAGCGGATTTGCAGCGTGTATCTGAGCTTGTCGCCTTTGGGAGAGGTGAGGACGATGCCGGCTCCCAAGCTGGTGCGCATCTTGGACCCGTCGAAGTGCATCCGCCAATGGGTAGAGTCAGGAGCCGGCGGTAGGTACTGGGTCTCGGCCCAGTCGACGAGGAAGTCGGCCAACACTTGGGACTTGATGGCGGTGCGGGGCTGATAGAAGATTGTGTAAGGTGCAAGCGCAATGGCCCATTTAGCCACCCGGCCGGATGCATCCCGGCTGCCTATGATCTCGGCAAGCGGGGCGGTGCACACGACCGTGATGGGATGCTCTTGAAAGTAGGGCTTCAGATTCTTGGCGGCGAAGTATACTCCATAGCACATCTTCTGGTAGTGTGGGTAGTTTTGCTTTGAGCTGGATAGTACTTCGCTTAGATAATAACCGGCCTATAGACTAGCTGGGCTCGACCTTCTTCTGGGTGCTGGACCACGACGACTGTACTGACCACTCGGCTAGTTGCGGCAATGTAGAGGATCATGGGCTCCTTCTCAGTCGGCGCCGCCAGGACAGGTGGAGTGGTCAGCATCTTCTTCAACTCATGGAAGGCTTGGTCTGCTTGGTCATTCCACTCGAAATGAGTGGATTTCTTCATGAGTCGGTACAGGAGGAGAGCCTTCTCTCCTAGCCGGCTGATAAAGCGGTTTAGGGAGGCCAGGCACCCGATGAACTTCTGAACGTCTCGCAACTTGGTGGGAATCTCCATTCTCTCAATGGCCTTGATCTTCACAAGGTTGCACTCAATGCCGCGTTCGGAAACCAAAAATCCTAGAAGCTGGCCGACTGGTACTCCGAACACACATTTCTCGGGGTTGAGCTTGATCTGGAATCGGCGCAAGTTGGCAAATGTTTCTTTGAGGTCTTCCAGCAGGGTGCCGCGCTTCTCTGTCTTCACCACAATATCGTCTACGTAGACGTGGGCATTTCTGCCGAGTTGTTTGAGGAGGCATTTCTGCATGCAACGCTGAAAAGTGGCACCGGCATTCCTCAAGCCGAATGTCATAGTCAGGTAACAGAAAGCTCCGAATAGTGTGATGAAGGCGGTCTTCAGGCGTTCTGCTGGGTCCAACTTAATCTGGTGGTATCCTGAGTAGGCATCCAAAAAACTCAACAGCTCGCATCCGGCTGTGGAGTCTATTACTTGATCAATCCGTGGCAGAGCAAACGGATCTTTGGGGCAGGCCTTGTTGAGGCTAGTGTAGTCTATACACATACGCCATTTGTTATTCTTCTTCAACACCAAGACTGGGTTGGCAAGCCACTCTGGGAAAAACACTTCCATAATGAAGCCGGCGGCGAGGTGCCGGGCTATCTCTTCTCCTATGATTCTTCTGTTCTCTTCTGACAGTCTGCGGAGGCGCTGCTTGACCGGCTTCGCGTCCGCTCGGACGTGTAATTTGTGCTCGGTGAAATCCTTCGGAACACCCGGCATGTCCTTTGGGGACCATGCAAAGATGTCTCGATTCTCACGGAGGAAGTCGACGAGCTCGCTGTAACGCCCACGATGCGGCTATATCTCCCACGTGTCGAGGCACGACTTAGAGGCATAACCGCATTGTGGTTTTGTCGCAAGAAGGGTCATCTTCACACAATCCCATGTAATGAACAAGAATGGGATAAAGAGTTGGCTTACAATCGCCACTTCACACAATACATAAATATAATTCATACATCATCCAAAATACACACATAGACCGACTACGGTCAAGATCCAAATGAAAATAAGATAACCCCAAATGCTAGATCCCCGATCGTCCCAACTGGGCTCCACTACTGATCATCAGGAAAAGACACATAGTAACGACCACGTTCCTCATCGAACTCCCACTTGAGATCGATCCCATCATCTGCACTGGCATCGTCGGCACCTGCAACTGTTTTGGTAGAATCTGTGAGTCACGAGGACTCAGCAATCTCACACCCGCGAGATCAAGACTATTTAAGCTTATAGGGAAGGGTGGTGTAATGAGGTGGAGCTGCAGCATGCACTAAGCATATATGGTGGCTAACAAACGCAAATGAGAGCAAGAAGAGAAGCAACGGAACGGTCGTCATCTAGTAATGACCAAGAAGTGATCCTGAACTCCTACTTACGTCATGCATAACTCAAACCGTGTTCATTTCCCGGACTCCGCCGAGAAGAGACCATCACGGCTACACACACGGTTGATGTATTTTAATTGGGTCAAGAGACAAGTTCTCTACAACCGGACCTTAACAAATTCTCATCTGCCTCATAACCGCGGGCACGGCTTTCGAAAGATAATACCCTGCAGGGGTGTCCCAACTTAGCCCATCATAAGCTATCACGGTCAACGAAGGATAAACCTTCTCCCGGAAAGACCCGATCAGTCTCGGAATCCCGGTTTACAAGACATTTCGACAATGGTAAAACAATACCAGCAAAGCCACCCGAATGTGCCGACAAATCCCGATAGGAGCTGCACATATCTCGTTCTCAGGGCACAACGGATGAGCGAAGCGTACAGGTAACAACATAACCCAAGTTGCCAAGGGACGGTCCCGCACGGTGCTCTAGTTTGGACCAGCACTCAGAGGAACACTGGCCCGGGGTTTAAAATAAGATGACCCTCGGGCTCGCGAAAACCCGGGGGAAAGGCTTAGGTGGCAAATGGTAAAACCAAGGTTGGGCCTTGCTGGAGGAGTTTTATTCAAGGCGAACTGTCAAGGGGGTCCCATAAATCACCCAACCGCGTAAGGAACGCAAACTAAAGGAACAAAATACCGGTATGACAGAAACTAGGGCGGCAAGAGTGGAACAAAACACCAGGCATAAGGCCGAGCCTTCCGCTCTTTACCAAGTATATAGATGCATTAATATAATAAGATATATTGTGATATCCCAACATATCCATGTTCCAACATGGAACCAACTTCAACTTCACCTATAACTAGCAATGCTATAAGAAGGGCTGAGCAAAAGCGGTAACTTAGCCAAACAACGGTTTGCTAGGAAAGGATGGTTAGAGGCTAACATGGCAATATGGGAGGCATGATATAGCAAATGATAGGTAGCGCAGCATGGCAATAGAGCGAACAACTAGGAAAGCAAAGATAGAAGTGATTTCGAGGGGTGGTCATCTTGCCTGCAAGGTTCTCAGAGTTGTCGAAAGCTTGATCCTCATAAGCGTACTCAACAGGTTCCTCGTTCACGAACTTGTCTCCCGGCTCTACCCAAGATAAGAACACAAGCAACGGAACCACAATCAATCACGAGAAATGCACAAGCAACACGATGCAAAACATGTATGATATGCGAGATATGATATGCGATGCATATGCGTGCTCCGGAAGAAAAATGATGAACAAGGCAGTAACTTGGCAAACCAAGCATGCCACTGGAAAGATGAGATGATTTCGGTCGAAATCGATATAAAGATCACCGGAAACGGATGCACGGTTTGCAAATGGTAAGCAAAACAAGAATGACACGAATCTGCGATTATCAGCATGATAGCACTTAAAATGCAACAAGTAACAAAGCTACAGCACTCCAACATAGCAACAAAGCATATGGAAGCAATCTACAGGAGGAGCTTGACAAAAGATGAACACTGAGCTACGGCTAGATCACAACATAACAGCCTCAAACAAGCATGTCAAAAGTGCAAAAGATATCAGGTTCACAGACTTGGTGAAATTACTGGACATGCCTGAAACAGCATCAGGTAGCAATGTTCAGAGCACGAAATTAACATTCTACAGGAACTTAACATGGCAAAACAAGGCATGGAAATATTCTAATAAATGCATATGACAAAACTCCCTTACTGACCATAAGCCAAAAAGGACCATAAGATATGATGGCAACCATGTAAACATAGCAAATTTCGTTAACAGGTTTCAGACTTAGCAGAAAACAGAGCATGGCAGAAACAATATTATGAAGGCATCTTGGTGAGCTTGATGCACTCACTACAGAGCAATGCATGACAAAGCAATCATACATACAGCAATATGGCATGTTTATGAAGCTATCCATGGCAAGATCAAGTACATAGCATGTAGGAAACAACTACAACAAGCTTGGCAAAATTGAATAACACGTAAACAATCTGCCAGAAATATTTTATAGCAAACGTAAAGCAAGATTGAGTCATGCCATGGCACTCTATAATTACAAATAAGGGCAGGAATGGATCAATTACAACAATATCTACAAAACATCCTTACTGAACATCTCCAAAATATGCATGGATCTCTCTGTAGCATCAAGTTTACATGGCAACAAAATAACAGCAAACAAAGACTTGGAGAAAATACAGTGTCCCTGAAATCAGAAACATTACGGAGCCTAGTTTGCATGCCTGTGCTAGTCACCACAGAGATCAAAAAAATACATGGCATACACCCTTGGAAAGATGGAATGGCATACAACAAAACACATGTAGAGCTCATGCCCATAAGATGCATAGGTTAAATGATACAAAAATAACAAATCTGCAAGTTCTGCTAAGAACCAGCAGATAACAGCAACTAGCACTCTTGCACCAGAGATTTGGGCATCAATATGACTTCTAATGAACATGGTGCAATTGAACAAAATGTAGAGCATCACGATACGAACATTTTCATATATTACACGCGCGAAACGGAGCTATGTGCAGATAGTTATGCCATGATGAACAGGGGTATATAATGTGAAAATGCAAAAAAACTTGGGAAAATCTCGGGGTCTCGGGGTCAACCTTGGTCAACCAGATCGGATCGGGCTAGGGTTCCTCGAGGCGGCGGCGCTGGAGCTCGGGGATGCCGGCGGGGCGGCGCTGGAGGGCG
>NC_057808.1:267035590-267086417 GCF_018294505.1 Triticum aestivum
GCGAGGTGCGGCGGGGCACCGGCGCGGCGGCGGCGGCGGGGCACCGCGGGAGGAACGCGGGGCGCGGGCGGAGATGGGCGGGCCGCGCGGGCCCGACTCGGGCCCAGTGGGCCGGCGACGGCGGAAGGCGGCAAAGGACAGCTGTCGGCGCGGGATTCGTCGGTCGGCGAGGGTGGACGTGTCCGGCGCGGGCGGATTTATCCGGCGGCGCGAGGTGGAAGACGCTAGGGTTTGATATGCGTATGTATAGGGGAGGGGATGCATATATATAGCTAGAGGGAGCTAGGAGAGTCCAAATGAGGTGCGGTTTTCGCCCACACGATCGTGATCGAACGACCTAGAGCATGGAATAGAGTTTGGTGGGTTTTGGGCTGGTTTTGAGGGGGGTTTTGCTGCAACACACAGAAGGCATCTGCGGTTACCCTGTTAACCGTTGGAGTACCAAACGACCTCCAAATGGAACGAAACTTGACCGGTGGTCTCCCGATGGTATACCAAGGCCACTGGGCAAGCCTCGGTCCATTCCGAGAACGTTCAACACCCGCTCACAAAAAGAAAACAAGAGGGGTGCGCCGGAGGAGATGGGAGCGCCGGATTGCAAAACGGACAACGGGAAAAATGCTCGGATGCATGAGACGAACAGTATGTAAATGCAATGCACATGATGACATGATATGAAATGCATGACATGAACAAAATGCAAAACGAAAGACAAAACCCGACCACGAGGGGAATATCATAGCCCATAGCTGAAAATGGCAAGAGTTGGAGTTACAAATATGGAAAGTTACATCCGGGGTGTTACACTCGCCTTCCTATTTACTGTCCAGGTTTGCACCAATGACTGCAAACCTCTCCGGGTTCTCCGGGTCCAGAGGTATCTTCTTCGTCTCCTTGGCCGGCTGGAAGGAGCCCTGCGCATCATACTCCTTGGGGTTGGGGGACAAGGACGGCTGCTTGCCAGCCATGGCCACAACTCGATCCAGCATCTTCTTCTCTTCTGCCACTACGAGGGACTCGACCAGTCGGCTGCTGGCTACAGCGCACTCGATGGACTTCTTGTAGTCGCCGGCCACTGTGATGATCCCCTTTGAGCTCGGCGTCTTTATCTTCAGGTAGGCGTAGTGGGGCACAGCCATGAACTTGGCTAGAGCAGGTCGGCCGAGCAAAGCGTGGTAAGGGCTTTCCAGATAAACTACCTCGAACCAGATCACTTCTCGGCGAAAGTGATCCTTATCTCCGAAGAGAACATCCATCTTGATCTTGCCGATCGGGGAACAGGACAGGCCGGGTACGATGCCATGGAAAACGGTCCGGCTTGGCATGAGCTGCTTCGCCTTGAGGTTCAACTTCTCCATGGTGTCGCGGTACAGTATGTTGATACTGCTCCCGCCATCAATCAGAACGCGGGAGAATCGGGCAGCCCGCCTCTCTTTTGCGAGAGTGACATCCAGCACCAACGCGTAGGAACCGGGGGACGGCATCACTTCAGGGTGATCAGCCCGGCTCCAGTTGATAGGCCTTCCGGACCAATGCATGAACTCGGGGCTGTTGGAGGCGACTGTGTTGACCTCTTGATGCTGTCGGCGCCGGCTGGGCTTGTCTTCAACCAGGCGGCGTGCTCATCAGGGAACTCATCTTGAATGGCTCTGACTGCTGGTTGGGCAGCTGGCTGCTGGGGGGCTGGAGGCGGCGGGCCGGGAGGCGGAGGCGGCACCAGCCCCTCGCCCTTGGAGATCCGGGTGAGCCAGTGGCACTTTCGGGTCGTGTGGTTGGATGGCTTCGCGCCGCTGTGGAACTTGCAGGGGGCATCGAGAGTCTGCACGTAGGAGAAGGCCGGCTGCGAAGCCGGCCTGCCGCCCTTCTTCTTGGGAGCGGGCAGCTCTTCGGGCTGCTCGTCTTTGACCGTGGCCACCTGCCGACTGGTGGAAGGCGGCATAGGGGCCTTGCGCTTGTGGTCGTTCTGGTAGGGGCGCCGTTTGCAGTCGCCAACCGGCGTCTTAGGAGCCGGAGCGAGCACCTTCCCAGAGGCGCCTACTCGGAGCTCGGTCTTCATCGAGGAATCAGCTGTAGCGTACTTGTCTACAATGACCAGCAGCTCGTCGAGGGTAGCCGGCTCATCACAGAGGAGTCGGTGCTTGAGGAGGGTGCCCTCTCGGCACCCGGTGGTGAAGTATTCGATGGCCTGCACCTCGTGCACCCCCTCGCAGGAGTTGCGGAGCTCGGCCCACCGCGGGAGGTAGTCGCGGGTCGACTCGTTGGGCCCTTGGACGCATAGGGAGAGCTGGCGGGGCTTGGGAGGCCGCTTGTACGTGTTGGTGAAGTTGCGCATGAAGACTTCCGTGAAGTCCAGCCAGCTGTTGACGCTGTAGGGATTGAGGCTGTTGAGCCAGGTGCATGCCGTGCCTTGCAGCATGAGAGGGACATACTTCATGGCTACGCACCTGTTGCCGTTCGCTATGCTGACAGCGGTGGAGTAGTCGATGAGCCAATCTTCCGGCTCCACAGAGCCGTTGTACTTGGGCGTGTCTCTGGGGAGCGAAAACCCTTTGGGGAAGGGCTCGTCGCGGATGCGGGGGCCAAAGCATGGCGGGCCGACATCGTCTTCTTCTTCCAGCGCCAGGGATCGAGCTAGGCGGTCGATCAGGTGGCGGGCGTCGTTCTCGCCGACTCCTTCGCGGCGGCCTAGTCGGCCACCGAGAGTCGGATGTGTGACAGGTGGAGGGGTGGGATATCTCTCCCCCCGAGGTGGGGGAGGAGGCGGATTTCCTTGGCGCTCCACTGCTCGAGGGCGGCCTTCCGCGTCGCGCTCGATGGTGATTCGAGTCCGGCTGCGGCTAGCAGCCGGCTCCTTGTCTTTCCTTGCGCGGGCGCCGCTCGCAGTCGGCGACCGGGATGTCGCGGCGTGCTCTCGGCGTGGGGGAGGACTCTCAGCGCGGGCGCCGGCTTCATGTCATTCTGCGGCCGCGTCGATCAGCTGCTGGATGCGCCTTGTCATGTAGGGGAGCTCATCAGCCCCTAGCCCATTTAGCTCTTCAGCGGCCGCCTGAGCGGCTCGCAGATTCAAGAGCGGTGTGGCATAGACGGGGCAGTCTGCCCCCAGCATGCTGGCGATGGTCGCGCCGCGCTTCTTGACGAGGCCGGCTCGGCTCGGCCCTCCATGAGGTGGCGTACCGAAGGCGGCGCGGTCGACTTCGCGCTGGTGAGCCTCGGTGAGGCATCTCATGGAGGCTATCTTCTGACCCTCCGCGATGAGGGAAGGCGGCGTGCCTCCAGGGTCTCGACGTCGGCGTCGGCTGGGATGGGGACGGACAAGTCATGCATCGCAGCTTGTAGGGCGTCGTGGGTGTTCTCGCCCGAGTCGGCGACGTGGCTGATGACCAGCACCTCAGTGACAGCGCTGCTGCCGCTGTCAGCTCGAGGGAGAGGGTCGTTGAAGACTACAACGTCGGAGGGGTAAGCATCGAGCGATGCCGTGTCGGAGTCGACAAGCATCGGGTCGGTGGAGCCGACCAACTCCAAGTCTACAACAAGCTCGCTGGAGACGTGAAGTTGGTCGAGGAGGCTGACGAGACGACTCTCGGGGTAGTCCGTGCCCGCGCCGGACGCGGGCTCATCGGAGATGCGAGTCTCGCCAAGAAGATTGGCGAGGCAGCTCGCTGCGTAGCAATCGTCAACGCCTTGCAGCGCGTCGGGGCAAGCGCCATCGGGTGCAGCAGGCTGGCTATGCTCGCGGGGGAGGAAAAGGGTTCCCGTCCAGAACAGGTCTCCGGACGACGGTGCACCTGGCCCCACGGTGGGCACCAAATGTCGGGTGGTAGGTGCGACATATGCCAACGGGTGGCTTATCATTGTGGGAGCCAGTAAGACGTCGCCGGTGCCTGGAAACGGGATGAGGCGAAGACATGCACGCCGAAGGATCTTACCCAGGTTCGGGGCTCTCCGTGGAGATAACACCCCTAGTCCTGCTCTACGGGGTCTCTGCATGATCACTAGATCAATACAAGTAGCTACAAATGCTCCTTGAGCTGTCTGGCTAGAGGAAGAAGAAGGGCAAGGCTAGCTCTCCTTTTCTCTCTATGTGCTGTGTGTAACTCTATGAGGTCAACCCTTTGCATGGGTGCCCTGGGGGGTTTATATAGGCCTACCCCCAGGGGTACAACGGTAATCCGGCTGGACGCGGGTCCCAGCCGTCAGTGTCTATGCTCGCCGGCTTCTCCGCCGGTCATTGGGGCCCGCCGACTGGTGGGTCCCGCCGGCTGCCGGCTTCTTGGCCGACAGGCCGGCCCCACAGCTTGGGGGCTTTGTCGATGGCTGGTTACTGTTGCCTCACCTCTGATGACGACGGCTTTGTCGAGGTAAGCGTGGCTACAGTGTCGCCGCCTTGCGAGCTCTCACTGTAGCCTTACCTCATCTTGCCTCCTTAATGGGGCGCACGCTTCGAGGGAGGGAGGTAGCCGGCTATTGGGTGCCGGCCACATCCCTGGCCGGCTAGACGAGGCCAGGCCGCCTTCAGATGTCTCTCTGGCAAAGGGGCCCGCCGCCTACGGGCCATACTGGCACCGGTCGTGGGTGACATCGAGGCAAACATGCCTACAGTGTCGCGCCGGACGGGAGATGGCTGGCCCGTACGGCGCCCTATGGCCATGCTTGTTCCGGGATTCGGGGGTAGTGGGCTGTACTGTGGCCACACCACATCGTACCGTCGCTATGTGGGTACAGTCTTGGTGGCTGCAGTCTTGGCCGGCTTCTGGGAGCCGGCTTTCTTTGTGGCCGGCTTCTGGGAGTCGGTCTTCTTGGGGCCGGCTTCCTGGAGTCGGCCATCTCGTATCTTTCTTGGAGGAAGTTTCTGAGGCCGGGTCACCTTCTGGTAGTCGGCCCCGGGGGTAGCCTGCCGGGGGAAGGCGGCCCTATGCTTTGTATGCTTGAAGGCTCGAATGTCCTGATGATTTTTTCGAAGAGCCAGGGGGAGTCGGTTAGGCTACCGTGGCCATTATCTCCGACAGGGAGCAGGGAGCAGGCTCACGGGCAGGAGACGACGAGGGGCACGGGGGAGAAGCAAACAGAGGAGGAATACGAGCAATCTACAGCGCGTCCATGGGCGCACGGCGATGAGCGCCAGTGAGGAGGCTTCGGGAGGGGGAGAGAGGTCCAGGGGACGGCGACGATGCGGGAAACACGCTGGACAGGTTCACGCGCGCGAAGACGACGAGCACGAGCAGGGCCCAGGCAAAACGACGCTCTGGACGCGGCCATAGCATGCCAAAACGGTGGTCACCACCAGTACTGGCACGAAGAGGACAAGGGAGGCTGCGAGGAGTTGTCAAGTGACTAGTCCCTGCATAATAGAGGCCGAGGGAGTTGATGGATCGACAAAAGGAGCCAAGGAGAGGAGTGTGGCATCGCTGCAAGTTTGCTGCATCGAACTTGGATGTGCACTGCTGATGAACAGGAACTTGATTGGGTCAAATGGTGTTGTCTGGGTGTTTAGATAAGGAAGCACTACGATCATGTTAAGTTTGAGGGGAAATAGATCACAAAACAACAGGGTTGCTTTGTAACCTCAGATTAGTTCTAGAAACTTGATCATTATGATGCTCTCACATGGAGTATCAACTTAAGCTCAACTTGGGCAGGGCTGAGTTATTTGGTCATGTGAAGATTCTGAAATAGGTTCCATACCATCTGGATAAACCAAAATGGTACTTGCTTCACAAACATGTCCACTGACAAGAACCTTGCAAAAATTCTAGAGGAAAATTGGCTAGATGAAATATGCCCAAATTGGGTGGAGATAGGTTATATGAATAAGAGAAGGCCTAGAAAAATTTAGAGCCATAATGGAGCAAGATAAAATGTACTTGCTTCACTAACTGAAAATTTGGACACAATCAAAGATTTGAATCTGTGCGCACATGGATGCATTGCATGATCTCAAATCTTGAGGAGGGCTTTGATTTGATAAAATGAAAGACCATGCAAAAATTCAACTCAATTGGATTAACCTAGCTAGTACTTCCTTCACAACCAATTCCCTGAGACAGGAACTTTGAAAAATTGCTCAGGAATATTTACTAGGCAAATTAAGTTGAATTTTGGCATGAGGCAATTATTTGGGCATGAAAAGGTGTCCAAGAAGTTTGGAGTCAATTGGGAAAAGGTAGCTGGCACTTGCTTCACAATCTGCCATCCAGGACAGAATAGGAAATGAATTTATTGAGCATGATGGGATACATGGCCAATGAATTTTTTTGCCATATTTGAGGAAGATATGACCCAAACAATTTATGAGAATTATTTGGGGATTTTAGGAGTGATGGAAATATAGGTTGCTTCACAACCTAGGGCAAAAAGGATTATTCCTTTAATAGACAAAGGAATATTCCTAAGGAAAATAATATTGGGATTTGGTCTAGGATGAAAATGGCAAGGTCTAGGGCTGGATTTGGGGATGACAAGCCACTCTGGAAACAAAGAAGAGTTCATCTTCTTCAGTTTCCGGACCAAATAGCCATGGAAAAAGAAAACTCAAGCAAAAACCTCAGAAAATTAAAAGAAAAAGAAAGGGCCAAAAATCAGGTTGTTACAACTCTTACCCCCTTAAATACATATCGTCCTCGAGATTTGGTTGCTCAGGGAACAAGTATGAATATACTGACTTAAAGAAACCGTTTCCAACTCGGGTATCCATTTTCCTTTGTTGATAGTTCCCATTAAATTCTTCCTCTGACTTGCCTGACTGGTTCTGCGGTGGTTTGCTTCACTGTATCCATATCCTGACAGATCTTACCTCACATCTTCATGCTTATACTGGCTCCATTTCTGTTCATATCTGCTGACTTAGCTGAGATTACCATGACTGAAATATATGCCCATCTCACAAATCCGAGAGTGATTTCCGTTTGTTGTGTCTGTACTGACAACTCTCCATGAATTGGTGATCAGATTTTTCCTGATGAACACCCAAGCTCTGACTCCTTGCATTGGGTTTCTCCACTATTGTCGGTCCTTCGGGCTCCAAACAGTGAGTTGAGGCATAACCGTTTTTCCTGACAAATTCTAGCTTATCGCAGGAATTTCTGAACCATCCTGACTTGTTCCACTGTCTTGAGTCCCAGATTCATTCCAAATATTTGGCTGTCGCCTGTCGTGGCCAGCATAAGGGTGTGACCCTATATGATAATATCCTCATACTTGATTGTCGGTGGCTCTGGCGGAAAATTTTTGTTCCAGACAGGCTATCCTTTGGTGATTCACATAAGTGAGGGCACATGCTTCGAGACGGTTATTCCTCCTACTGATCATTCATTCTGTCGGTATATCCATGGGGATAGTAGGCTGTGTGATGCTTTACCATAGTTGTCGGGTGGTTGGTGCGACATATGCCAAAGGATGGCTTATCATTGTGGGAGCCAATAAAACGTCGCCGGTGCCTGGAAACGGGATGAGGCGAAGACATACACGCCGGCGAATCTTACCCAGGTTCGGGGCTCTCCGAGGAGATAACACCCCTAGTCCTGCTCTGCGGGGTCTCCGCATGATCACTAGCTCGATAAAGAGTAGCTACAATCGCTCCTAGAGCTGTTGGGATCAAGGGAGAAGAAGAACAAGGCTAGCTCTTGCTTCTCTCTATCTATGGTGTGTGCGCGTGTGCTATCTTGGATGCCAACCCTTTGCATGGGTGCTCCGGGGGGTTTATATAGGCCTACCCCCCGGGGTACAATGGTAATCCGGCTGGGATCTGGTCCCAGCCGTCAGTGTCTATGCTCGCCGGCTTCTCCGCCGGCTGCTGGGTCCCGCCGGCTGCTGGGTCCCGCCGGCTGCCGGCTACTCGGTCGACAGGCCGGCCCCACCGCCTAGGGTCTTGTCGGCGGCTGCTTACTGTAGCCGCGCCTCTGATGATGAGGGCTTTGTCGAGGTGAGCATGGCTACAGTGGGCCGCCTCGGGGGCTATTACTGTAGCCTCACCTCGTCTTGTCTCCTTAATGGGGCTCCTGCTTCGAGGAAGGGAGTAGCCGGCTTCCGGAGGCCGGCTATGCTCCCGGCCGAGTAGGGAAAGCCGGGCCGCCTTCACGCCTCTCTCTGGCTGAAGGGGCCCGCAGTCCTTGGGCCATACAGGAGGGGGTCGTGGATGACGTCATAGCTGGCGTGGCTACAGTGCCGGGCCGCATGGGAGACATCCCTCCCGTACGGCCTCCTGTAGCCATGCCCGCCTCGGGCTTCGGGGGTCATGGGCCGCACTGTGGCCATGCCGCGTCAGGTCGCCGTTATGTAGGAGTGGTTGTGGTCTTGGCGGGCTTCTAGGAGTCGGCGTCTTTCTTGGCCGGCTTCTTGGAGTCGGTGAGGCTAGGTCGCCTTCCGGGAGTCGGCTTTAATGGTAGTCGGCCCGGGAAGGCGGCCCAAATGCTTGGAGTGCTTGAAGGCCCAAAGGCCTGATAAATTTTCTGAAGAGCCAGGGGTAGCCGGTTTAGCTACCCGTGGCCACTTACTCCGACAGTAGTCCCCGAAGCTGATCGGGCTTCGAGGTGGAGTAGGGTTCGAGAAGCTCGAACAGCTTCCCATCGCGACAAGCCGGCAGCTGGGAGCCGGCCTTGGTCAGGCACGTCGCCTGAGCCGAAATCTTCTGGAGTCGGAGGGCGGGAACCCGCTGGCATGTGCGCCGGGCCGCGGGCCGGCCGCGGGCCGATGGCGCGCCACGTAGCCGGAAAGCCTGCCAGCCCACGCGCGAGACGGGACGTTGCCGCAGAGAGGGGGCCCGCCACGTCCATGCCCCGGCCCAGGCGCGGAACTTTTGCATCCCGGAACCGCCCGCACGTTCCGTGCGGCAGTTTCGGCTCGCACTTATGGGTAATAAACGCGAGACGTGGGGGGAGTGGGCGTAGTTAATCCCACGTCTCCCCCCCACGTCCGGCCTCTTCGGCCGCGTAAGGCTATAAGTAGGGGGGGTGGAGGGCGGCAGACCCTCGCACGCTCCTCCTACTCCCTTCGTCTTCTCGCCTCGCTCGTTCTCGCAACAGCGCCTCGCCGCCGCGCTCTTCCTCCGCACGCTCCTCCGCCGCCGTGCTAGCTTCCGCCATGCCTCCCCACGTAGAGCAGCGTGGCGGGGATTGGGATGGCTCCATCGTCCACAACGACCACATCGACTTCCTCCGCGACACACGGCGTCTGCCCAGCGCGGACAAAGTGGAGGTCCGCCTCGCGCCGGAGGAAGAAATCAGGCCGGCGCCGCGGGATGGCGAGCGGGTGGTCTTCCGCTCGCACTTCCTGCGCGGCTTCGGCTTGCTAGTGAGCGCCTTCTTCCGCACCTGGCTGGACTTCTATCAGCTCCAGCCGCACCACCTCACCCCCAACGCGGTGGTGCTGCTGTCGGCCTTCGTCACCCTGTGCGAGGGCTATCTCGGCGTCCTCCCCACCCTTGAGCTCTGGGGGGAGTTCTTCCAGTCGAAGCTGGGTACGCGCAGCCAGGGCGTGCCGGCCCACACTGGCGCCTTCATCGCGTCGCGGAGATCGGGCGCCGACAACCCCTTCCCCGTCATCACGCTGATCCAATCGGTGAAGAAGTGGCAGAAATCATACTTCTACGTGCGGAACATCGCTCCACGGGGCGACTACGTCAACCTGCCGGCTTACGTAGCCGGCCCGCCGGCGGGGAGGCTGCCCCAGTGGTCCTTCCGGGCGGTGACGCTGTCGCAGGGAGGAAACGCCGCCATCGCCCGCCTGCGGGTGATGGTCCAGACGGAGGGCCTGACAGGGCCCGACCTCCTGGCCGCGTTCGTCACACGCCGGGTCCTCCCGCTCCAGAGCCGGCCTCATCTGATCTGTCAGATGAGCGGCCCGCTCGATCCGAGCCGGATGTGTACCAAGGAGATGCCGCAGGCCGACGCCGCCGACATGGTGAACTACCTCGCCAACTGCCAGCTTCCCGACGACTGGCAATTCGGCAAGGAGCCATACAGCCGCGCCAATCCTCCGCCTACGGTACGCTCCCCTTCTCTTTTTCTCTTTGTCGCCGAGTTCCTCCGGGCCGACTCTAACTCAGTCGGCTCGCTCTTTCGACAGAGTCCTCTGCTTCGGCCGGCCAGCGGGGCGGACGTGGAGCGCCGCTTCGTCCCCGACCGGACCGAGCACGACCAGGAGGACCCCGATCTGGGGGCGGTCCACATGGAGGAAGCCGCCGAGCCGGCTGGTGGCCAAGCCCGCGGCGAAGCAGGCGGCGCCGGGTTCTCCGCGACCTTCGATGATTGGCCGGACGAGGACGAAGCCGAAGTCGTCCCGCCCCGCCAGCCAGCCTCCGGA
The DNA here is from genome assembly GCF_018294505.1 of Triticum aestivum. Lineage (NCBI taxonomy): Eukaryota > Viridiplantae > Streptophyta > Magnoliopsida > Poales > Poaceae > Triticum > Triticum aestivum. The sequence goes on from NC_057808.1 coordinate 267,045,887, forward strand.
CGCGGCGCGGGCTCCTCCGGCGCGCAGCCTGCTCGGGGTAGAGGCTAGAAACGTCGCGCCACCCAGGGCATGTTCGGTAGCCGGACGAAGAAGCCGAGGGGTGGGGCGGCGGCCACCAGGCGGGAAGAAGCGGCCGCGAAGGCGGCTCGCTTCCGCAAAGTGGTGAAGCAGCCACAGGCTGTGTCAGCGTAAGCTTTCTTTCTTTCTGTGTATTCTCCTTCTTTCTTTTCTTGGGTGGTCTTCTGAACCTTTGTCTTCTTTTCTTTGATCAGAGCTCCACTGTCACTCGAGCGGGCGGCTGCCGGCTCCGTTGTCGAGTCGTCAGGGGGCTCTGGGAGCACCACCCGCCGAGTAGATCCCCGCGCTGCCCTCCTGGAGGCGACGGAAAGGAACGCGCGGGAGGTGCGGGAGGAGCGGGAAGCGCGGGAGGCGGAGGCACGGAAGGCAGCCGCCGCCCAGGCAGCTCGGGACGAGGAGGCGGCGAAGGCGCTCGCCGAGGCCGCAGCCAAGGCCCAGGCAGAGGCCGAGGCCGAAGCGGCGGCAGGGGAGGCCTTGATGGTCACCCCCCTGCGCGCCATGGCGCCCGGGGACGCGGATCCCTCGCCAGGGGGAGCCAGCGGTTCCCAGCCGGGTCTGGGCGGGAGCGGCGACGACGTCATCTTCGTGAGGGAGGCGCCGGGGCCGACTCCTCCGACCAGGGCGGCCCAAGGCGGTCAGACCGAGCTTGCGCCCGCACAGTCGGCGGAGGGCGAGCCGGTCGCGGGAGCTGCGGTGGCGGTCCGGGTTCCGCCAAGCCGGCGCGCAGGGAAGGCCGCGTCGGAGCCGCAGAAAGCGGCGTCGGAGCCACGGCCGGCCGTGGGCTCCAGCTCGTCGGCCCAAGACGCGGAGGCGGCCAGCGCTACCTCCGGGTGGACGCCAGGCGGAGGGACAGCCGTAGTGAACATTGCCGCGCAAGACGTCCAGACCCGGCTCCAGGGCCAAGCCGCGGCGCTGCGGCAGTTCACCGACGAATTCCTCGCCACGCGGGCTGCCATCCGGGTTAGTACTCTCATCTTCTTCTTGATTTCTCTCGTGGGGGCGCGTCAGCGCACCCACTGGGTGTAGTCCCCGAGATTCGGGCCGACTGCTGAGCAGTCGGCTCGGATCTTCCTTGATGATTTCTCGTCGTTGCTTTCGTTCTCACGTCGATCTTCTGTCCATCTTGCAGGACTATCACAACCTCCGAGCGGCCGCCTTCAACTCCCAGGCTCGGGAGCTGACGCAGAAGACCGCCGATCTCACTAAAAGCCGAGGTATGTATCTTGATCTCTATCTCGTGTGGGGGCGCGTCAGCGCACCCACTGGGTGTAGTCCCCGAGATTCGGGCCGACTGCTGAGCAGTCTGCTCGGATCTTCCTTGGTGATTTCTCATCGTTCTTCTTGTTCTTCTATCTCTGCAGCGGCCAACGCTAGTCTGAGGGCACAGCTGGGGGAGTCCCAGGCTGCTCTTCGTGCCAAGGACGCGGAGCTCGCCACCTTGGTGCAGGAGCGCGACCGCCTGGTCAAGAAGCTGGCCGACTAGGAGGAAAGCCACAAGGCGGCGCTGAAGGCCGCGCAGGACCGCGAAGCCGCCCTCCAGGCCGAGTTCGAGACGGAAGCGGTCGCCTGGGACGAAGCCAGGCAGACTCTGGTCTCCGGCTATGGCCAGATTGAGGATCTGGTTGACGGTAAGTCGTCTACCCCTTCGTCCTTTCTTGCCATCTGTCATTTTGACTTGTTTTTCTGACTTGGGGTTCTTCTTTTCTTTTCTGCGCAGAGTACTTCCCCGGCTATTCCACTGCCACCAACCAGGCCATCGAAGCTCGTCGCCAGGAGAAGAGGCAAGCCGGCTTCGAGATTTCGCCGATTGCCGGCCGCTCGCTGGAGGAGCAGCTCCTGGCGATCCAGGCTCGTATCCAGCCGGCTCACAGGCTGCTCCGCCGGCTTCAGCGTGTCGGGTCGTAGGTCCTGGCCGCCCTCTAGCCCGGCCAAGTGATCCCGCGCACTCCCAGTCGGACCGCCGACTGGCTGGAGGTGGCCGTCGGGCGCTTCGAGGCTTGGAAGGCGTCAGCGGCTCGCTCCGGCACCGGGCGGGCGCTGGAGTTCGTCAAGGCCTGGTACCCAGGCCTGAATCTGGACCAGCTGGCCACCTGGCGGCAGCAAGCCGACGCAGAGCTGGAGCCGGCGCGGCCGGCCATCATTCGGCGAGCTTCGGCGATCGCCGACTACACCGACACCAACGTCTTCGCCCCCGAGGTGGACGACAATGGAGTCGCCCAGCCGGAAGATTGGTTCGGGCTGGACCCGGCGTACGGCGAGGACTCGGCGGAGGAGATCGACTCCAGCGACGGGGGCGAAGAGGAGGAGGAGGAGGTTGAAGACGTCAAGCTGGCTGGTGGAGCAGCCGGCCAGCCTGACCGCGCCTCCAGCACTACGCTGCGTGCGAGTGCGTCTCCTGTTGCAGGAGGCGGTCAAGCCGGGACCAGCTAGGCGGCCACTCCTTCAGCCGGCGAGCTGCCTTCACCGACCAACTCGGCCTTCGCGCCTTTGTCTTCTTTCTTTTGTTTCCTGTCTTGTTACTTTTGAACAATGTTTTTGGTTAAGTCTACGCAGTTCCACCCACTGGGTGTATTGAAACTCAAGTCTGTTGCCGCCTATCGGGGGCTTTTATGTATATAAGTTATGCAATCGGCTTTTCCTTGTACTTTTGCTTTTGTCCTTCTGCTTTTTTCCTTTGCCGCCCTCCCTTGGTTGCCGTCTCCCTAGACAAACAGTTGCTCTGCAATCTGTAGCCGGGGAGTGCCTGGCCGATTGGGGAGGGGGAAGTACTTTTAGCTCGGTCGGACTTAAGCTAAGTTTTTAGGAAGCCGGCCAGCCGGCTGTTGTGACAGTCGGCAGGCGTATATGGAGGCCGTCTTTTTGCTATATAGGTTAGTTGTTCCTTAGCCGTTTTCGTGTGGGCGTCCTTTCTGTCTTCTCTCTTGCTAGTCGGACAGTCAGTTCTTTGAGCTGCGACTTTCAACAAGAGAGGACTGGGGAGCCGGCGCACTACTTTGCTGACTTCAGGAAGAACTTATAATATAGCTTAAGGCGGCCAGTCCCCGGGCCGACTAGTCGGACCCGGTGCCGGACGAGAATTCAAAATGTAATAAGACATTCATGGATATGACACTCGTCATCCATAGATAAATAAAAGGCAGTCCCCGAGTACTGTTCGGGGGGCCTGTTGGTTTGTAACTTAATACAACAGGGGTAGCGTGATACATACTGCTTTTCAGATGTAAAATCGTCTTAGGAGGTTTGCGTTCCATGGTCGCTCCGACTCCTTGCCGGAGTCGTCTCTCTTGCGTGCTCTTGGCTTTTGCGCGTCGATCAAATAGTAGGAGTCGTTGCCGAGTGCCTTGCTGACGACGAAGGGGCCTTCCCAAGGGGCCGAGAGCTTGTGCTGGCTGGCTGTTCGTTGGATCAGCCGGAGCACAAGGTCGCCCTCTTGGAAGGATCTTGGCTTGACCTTGCGGTTGTAGTAGCGGCGCAGGTCTTGCTGGTAGATGGCGGACCAGCTGAGGGCTAACAGTCGGCCTTCTTCCAGTAGGTCGACGCCGTCTTCTCTTGCTTCTTTGGCTTCCTCCTCCGTGTACATGGTGATCCGAGGCGAGTCGAACTCGATGTCTGTTGGGATGAGAGCCTCGGCACCGTACACGAGGAAGAATGGAGTGAAGCCGGTTGACTTGTTGGGTGTAGTGCGCAGACTCCAGAGGACAGCCGGCAGCTCTTCGAGCCAGCAGCCGGCCGATCGCTCCAGTGGTACAACCAGTCGGGGCTTGATGCCGGAGAGGATAAGTCCATTTGCTCGCTCGACTTGGCCGTTTGACTGCGGGTGGGCAACGGACGCTAAGTCCAGTCGGATGCCCTGTGTCGCGCAGAAACGTGCCAGTGCGCCTTTGGCGAAGTTCGTGCCGTTGTCGGTGATGATGCTGTGTGGCACGCCGTACCGAGTGGTGATGTCGGTGATGAATGTCACGGCAGTCGGCCCGTTCAGCTTCTTAATCGGCTTTGCTTCGATCCACTTTGTGAACTTGTCCACAGCAACAAGTAGATGTGTCAAGCCACCGCGGGCCGTCTTGAAAGGGCCCACCATGTCCAGTCCCCAGACGGCGAAAGGCCAGGTGAGGGGAATGGTCTTGAGGGCAGAAGCCGGCAGGTGTTGTTTGGAACTGAAGACTTGACATCCTCTGCAGGTCTTGAATATTTCTTTAGCATCCTCCAAGGCAGTCGGCCAGAAGAACCCATGGCGGAAAGCCTTGGCCACGAGGGATCTTGAGGCGGCGTGGTGGCCGCATTCGCCTTGGTGGATGTCTTTGAGGATTGCCACTCCTTTTTCTGGCTCGACGCAACGCTGGAAGACTCCAGTAACGCTGCGCTTCACCAGCTCCCTGTTGATTATTGTGTATGCTGCGGCTCGTCGTTGCACTAGTCTTGCTGCGATCTCGTCAGTCGGCAGCTCTCTGCTGACTAGGAACTTGAGGATGGGCTGGGCCCATGAGGGAGCTGTGACTTCTTCTGATGTTATCGTGGCCACCATGACTCGGGTGGGTGGGTTGGGTGTTGCGTTGGGGTCGACCACCACTTCTTGCGTCGTTGCAGTCCCCGGGCCGACTGCTGCAGTCCCCGGGCCGGGCTCTGAGGTCCCTGGGCCGGGTGCGACTACGTCGGTTCCCAGGGCAGTCGTCGAAGTCCCCGTGCCGCCTGCGGGATTTCTTGAGCCGGGTCCCGCTGTTTCTGGCGCAGGCGGTACGAAGATGGAATCCGACTCTGGAGACGGCTTGATGGACAGCTTGAGGAGGCGCTGGAGGGAGACGCCAGTCGGTATGGCTTGTCGGGTGGAGCCGATCCGTGCTAGGGCATTTGCTTGGTCGTTGTCGGCCCTTGGCACATGAAGGAACACGCACCCTTCGAAGTGTCCACTCATCTGCTGGACGAGGAAGCGGTAGCTCGCCATGTTCGCGTCCTTGGCGTCCCAATCGCCAGATGATTGCTGGACCACTAAGTCGGAGTCGCCGTAGCACAGGATCCAACGTATGCCGAGCTCTTTGGCTAGCCGGAGCCCATGTACGAGCGCCTCGTACTCGGCCACGTTGTTGGAGGCGGCGAAGTGGATCTGCAGCGTGTACTTGAGCTTGTCGCCTTTGGGAGAGGTGAGGACGATGCCGGCTCCCAAGCTGGTGCGCATCTTGGACCCGTCAAAGTGCATCCGCCAATGGGTAGAGTCGGGAGCCGGCGGTAGGTACTGGGTCTCGGCCCAGTCGACGAGGAAGTCGGCCAATGCTTGCGACTTGATGGCGGTGCGGGGTTGATAGAAAATCGTGTAAGGCACCAAGGCAATGGCCCATTTGGCCACCCGGCCGGATGCATCCCGGCAGCCTATGATCTCGGCGAGCGGGGCAGTGCACACGACCGTGATGGGGTGCTCTTGGAAGTAGGGCTTCATTTTCTTGGCAGCGAAGTACACCCCATAGCACATCTTCTGGTAGTGCGGGTAGTTTTGCTTTGAGCTGGATAGTACTTCGCTGAGATAGTAGACCGGCCTCTGGACCAGCTGGGCTCGGCCTTCCTCCGGGCGCTGGACCACAACAACAGTGCTGACGACTCGGCTTGTCGCGGCGATGTAGAGGAGCATGGGCTCCTTCTCAGTCGGCGCGGCTAGGACAGGCGGAGTGGTCAACATTTTCTTCAACTCATGGAAGGCTTGGTCGGCTTGATCATTCCCCTCAAAGTGAGTGGACTTCTTCATGAGTCGGTACAGGGGGAGAGCCTTCTCTCCTAGTCGGCTGATAAAACGGTTCAGGGAGGCTAAGCAGCCAGTGAACTTCTGCACATCTCGCAGCTTGGTGGGTATCTCCATCCTCTCGATGGCCTTGATCTTGACAGGGTTGCACTCAATGCCGCGTTCGGAGACCAGGAAGCCTAGCAGCTGGCCGGCTGGTACTCCGAACACGCACTTCTCGGGGTTGAGCTTGATCTGGAATCGGCGCAAGCTGGCGAATGTTTCCTTCAGGTCTTCCAGCAAGGTACCGCGCTTCTCTGTCTTCACCACAATGTCGTCTACGTAGACGTGGGCATTTCTGCCGAGTTGTTTCAAGAGACATTTCTGCATGCAACGCTGAAAAGTGGCACCGGCGTTTCTCAAGCCGAATGTCATTGTCAGGTAGCAGAAAGCTCCAAAGGGTGTGATGAAGGCAGTCTTCAGGCAGTCAGCTGGGTCCAACTTGATCTGATGATACCCTGAGTATGCATCCAAAAAACACAACAGCTCGCATCCGGCTGTGGAGTCTATCACTTGGTCAATCCGTGGCAAAGCAAACGAATCCTTTGGGCAGGCCTTGTTCAGACTTGTGTAGTCTATGCACATGCGCCACTTGTTATTCTTCTTCAAAACCAGAACTGGATTAGCAAGCCATTCTGGAAAGAACACTTCCATGATGAAGCCGGCTGCAAGGATCCGGGCTATCTCTTCTCCCACGATTCTTCGCTTCTCTTCTGATAGTCGGCGGAGGGGTTGCTTGACCGGCTTCGCATCAGCTCGGACATGTAATTTGTGCTCGGCGAAATCCTTCGGGACACCCGGCATGTCCTTTGGGCACCATGCAAAGATGTCTCGATTCTCACGGAGGAAGTCGGCGAGCTCGCCTTCCTATTTACTGTCCAAGTTCGCCCCAATCACGGCGAACCTCTCCGGGTGCTCCGGGTCTAGAGGTATCTTCTTCGTCTCTTTTGCAGGCTGGAAGGAGCCCTGCACATCACCGTCCTTGGGGTTGGGGGACAAGGTCGGCTGCTTGCCGGCCATGGCCACAACCCGTTCCAGCATCTTCTTCTCTTCCGCCACCACGAGGGACTCGGCCAGCCGGCTGCTGGCCATGGCACACTCGATGGACTTCTTGTAGTCGCCGGCTACCGTGAGGATCCCCTTCGAGCTCGGCATCTTCATATTCAGGTAGGCATAGTGGGGCACAGCCATGAACTTGGCCAAAGCAGGTCGGCCAAGTAGTGCATGATAGGGGCTCTCCAGGTCCACCACCTCGAACCATATTGCTTCCCGGCGAAAGTGATCTTTGTCTCCGAAGAGAATATCCATTTTGATCTTGCCGATTGGAGAGCAAGATAGGCCGGGTACGATACCATGGAAGACAGTGCGGCTCGGCATGAGCTGCTTTGCTTTGATGTTCAGCTTGTCCATGGTGTCGCGGTACAGTATGTTGATACTGCTTCCGCCGTCTATCAGGACGCGGGAAAATCTGGCAGCTCGCCTCTCCGTCGCAAGGGTGACGTCCAAGACCATAGCATAGGAGCCAGGCGAAGGCATCACCTCTGGGTGGTCGGCCTGGCTCCAGCTGATGGGCTTTTCCGACCAATGCATGAACTCGGCGGTGCTAGAGGCGACTGCGTTTACTTCTTGGTGTTGCCGGCGTCGGCTGCGCTTGTCGTCGACTTGACTCGTGAAGACTACGTAGGCGTCGTGCGCTTCGGGGACTCGTCTTGGATGGCGCCGACTGCCGGCCGGGCCGCCGGCTGCTGGGGAGCTGGAGGCGGCGGGCCGGGAGGCGGAGGCGGCACGATCCCTTCGCCCTTGGTGATGCGGGTGAGCCAGTGGCATTTCCGTGTTGTATGGTTGGACGGCTTCGCGCCGCTGTGGAACTTGCAGGGGGCATCGAGTGCTTGTTCGTAGGAGAAGGACGGCTGCCAGGGCGGCCGGCCTCCCTTCTTCTTGGGAGCAGGCCGCTCTTCGGGCTGCTCGTCTTCAATTGTGGCCACCTGCCGACTGGAGGAAGTCGGCATGGGGCCCTTGCGCTTGTGGTCGTTCTGGAAGGGGCGCCGGTTTGAGTCGCCAGCCGGCTGCTTGGGAGCCGGAGCGACTACCTTCCCCGAGGCGTCCACTCGGAGCTCGGTCTTCATGGAGGAGTCGGCAGTGGCGTATTTGTCGGCGATGACGAGTAGCTCGTCGAGGGTGGCGAGCTCGTCGCAGAGGAGTCGGTGCTTGAGGAGGGTGCCCTCTCGGCACCCGGTAGTGAAGTATTCGATGGCCTGGACCTCATGCACTCCCTCGCAGGAGTTGCGGAGCTCGGCCCATCGCGTGAGGTAGGCGAGGCTTGGGAGGCCGCTTGTAGGTGCTGGTGAAGTTGCGGACGAAAACCTCGGTGAAGTCCAACCAGCTGTTGATGCTGTAGGGCTTGAGGCTGTTGAGCCATGTGCGCACCGTGCCCTGCAGCATCAGGGGGACGTACTTCACGGCAACGCGCCGGTTGCCGTTGGCGATGCTGACGGCTGTGGAGTAGTCGATGAGCCAATCTTCCGGCTTCACCGAGCCGTTGTACTTGGGCGTGTCTCTGGGGAGCGAGAACCCTTTGGGGAAGGGCTCGTCGCGGATGCGGGGGCCAAAGCATGGCGGGCCGACATCGTCTTCTTCTTCTAACGCCAGGGACCGAGCAAGGCGGTCGATCCTGTGGCGGGCGTCACTCTCGCCGATTCCTTCTCGGCGGCCGAGTCGGTCGCCAAGAGTCGGATGGGTGATAGGCGGTGGAGTGAGGCGTCTTTCTCTTCGAGGCGGAGGAGGAGGTAGGTTTCCCTGATGTTCAACCGCCCGAGGGCGGCCTTCCGCGTCGCGCTCGATAGTGATGCGGGTCCGGCTGCGGCTGGCAGCCGGCTCCTTGTCTTTCTTCTGGCGCTTGCCGCTCGCAGTCGGCGAGCGGGACGTTGCGGCGTGCTCCCGGCGCGGGGGATGGCTATCAGCTCGGGCGCCGGCTTCGTGCCGTTCTGCAGCCGCGTCGATCAGCTGCTGGATCCGTCTTGTCATGTAAGGGAGCTCATCGGCTCCCAGCCCATTGAGCTCCTCTGCTGCCGCCTGAGCGGCTCGCAGATTCTCGAGCGGGGTGGCGTAGATGGGGCGATCTGCGCCCAGCATGCTGGCAACGGCTGCGCCGCGCTTCTGGACGAAGCCGGCTCGGCTCGGGCCGCTCGGCGGCGGCGTCCCGAAGGCGGCGCGGTCGACTTCGCGCTGGTGGGCCTCGGTGAGGCGTCTCATCGAGGCTATCTTCTTGCTCTCCGTGATGAGGGCAAGACGGCGTGCCTCCAGGGTCTCAGCGTCCGCGTCAGCCGGGAGGGGGATGGAGAGGTCGTGCATCGCTGCTTGCTGAGCATCGCGGGCGCTCCCGCCCGAGTTGGAGACGTGGCTGATGACCAGCACTTCGGTGACAGCGCTGCTGCCGCTGTCAGCTCGAGGGAGTGGGTCGTCGAAGACCACCACGTCGGAGGGGTAGGCGTCGAGCGACGCGGTGTCGGAGTCGATGAGCATCGGGTCGGTGGAGCCGACAGACTCCATGTCCGCAGCAGGCTCGCTGGAGACGTGAAGTTGGTCGAGGAGGCTGACGAGGCGGCTCTCGGGGTAGTCGGTGCCTGCGTTGGACGTAGGCTCGTCGGAGATGCGAGTTTTGCCGAACTGATCGGCGAGGCGGCTCGCTGCGCAGGCGTCGTCGACGCCTTGCAGCGCGTCGGGGCAAGCGCCATCGGGCGCAGCAGGCTGGCTGCGCTCGCGGGGAAGGAAGAAGGTTCCTGTCCAGAACAGGTCTCCGGACGACGGTGCACAGGGCCCCACGGTGGGCGCCAAATGTCGGGTGGTTGGTGCGACATATGCCAAAGGATGGCTTATCATTGTGGGAGCCAATAAAACGTCGCCGGTGCCTGGAAACGGGATGAGGCGAAGACATGCACGCCGGCGAATCTTACCCAGGTTCGGGGCTCTCCGAGGAGATAACACCCCTAGTCCTGCTCTGCGGGGTCTCCGCATGATCACTAGCTCGATAAAGAGTAGCTACAATCGCTCCTAGAGCTGTTGGGATCAAGGGAGAAGAAGAACAAGGCTAGCTCTTGCTTCTATCTATCTATGGTGTGTGTGCGTGTGCTATCTTGGATGCCAACCCTTTGCATGGGTACTCCGGGGGGTTTATATAGGCCTACCCCCCGGGGGTACAATGGTAATCCGGCTGGGATCTGGTCCCAGCCGTCAGTGTCTATGCTCGACGGCTTCTCCGCCGGCTGCTGGGTCCCGCCGGCTGCTGGGTCCCGCCGGCTGCCGGCTACTCGGTCGACAGGCCGGCCCCAGCGCCTAGGGTCTTGTCGGCGGTTGCTTACTGTAGCCGCGCCTCTGATGATGAGGGCTTTGTCGAGGTGAGCATGGCTACAGTGGGCCGCCTCGGGGGCTATTACTGTAGCCTCACCTCGTCTTGTCTCCTTAATGGGGCTCCTGCTTCGAGGAAGGGAGTAGCCGGCTTCCGGAGGCCGGCTATGCTCCCGGCCGACTAGGGAAAGCCGGGCCGCCTTCACGCCTCTCTCTGGCTGAAGGGGCCCGCAGTCCTTGGGCCGTACAGGAGGGGGTCGTGGATGACGTCGTAGCTGGCGTGGCTACAGTGCCGGGCCGCACGGGAGACATCCCTCCCGTACGGCCTCCTGTAGCCATGCCCGCCTCGGGCTTCGGGGGTCGTTGGCCGCACTGTGGCCATGCCGCGTCAGGTCGCCGTTATGTAGGAGTGGTTGTGGTCTTGGCCGGCTTCTAGGAGTCGGCGTCTTTCTTGGCCGGCTTCTTGGAGTCGGTGAGGCTGGGTCGCCTTCCGGGAGTCGGCTTTAATGGTAGTCGGCCCGGGAAGGCGGCCCAAATGCTTGGAGTGCTTGAAGGCCCAAAGGCCTGATAAATTTTCTGAAGAGCCAGGGGTAGCCGGTTTAGCTACCCGTGGCCACTTACTCCGACAATAGTCGCTGGAATCAGGCTATTGAATTGACCTTTGGTCTAACTTCCCAACCCAGATATTCGATACTGACAAATCTGAGCATATACTGTTGGCCGAGCGGATTGTCTGGTTATGGGGTCCTTACCAAATTGAGTAGACCCCTTTGATGAATATTCATGGTGATCAATACTGACTCATACTATCGGGGGTATCTGCACCATGTGGGTCTTGCAAAAATTCTCATACCCGCATCACCGGTCTTGCTCCTTCATTACTGTTTTCCTTGTCTGGATCCTTGGCTGAAGGAGCAGGGTCATATTGTTTTTCCGTGTGACCATAGGTTCTATCGGGTGCAACATTCTGATAGGCGTACCCTTATTCTCATATCCTGATATGGTAATATTGTTTCAATGGCAAGTTCATCACCTCTCAAGTTCTGACCGTAGGGAAATGATCATCAGAGAAAAGAAGACAAGGGCTCATCAGGGTCACATTCCAGGTGCACCGGTACTTGTACAGAGCTCAGTGTTGTCATCAATCTTCATAGTCCTTTGTCACACTAAGGTGTATATCTGGCTTCCTTCACATATATCTGAGAATCTGATTCCCGAGGCAGACTTGTGTTCTGACTGATTCTTGCTTCTGACCAACTGTTGCGGATCTGATTCTGCCATCTGTTGTCAAATCACAATGTACTATCTTGCACCAGTGTCGTACTGAGGACGATTGGATGGCTTATGTTGGAAACCATCGAGAGTATCTTGCTGAGGAAGACTGGGTTTCGTGCTTCAGAAGATGGATATGCGGACCGATTACCACATATGCATACCATCTTAATATTTCTGCGGTTGATTACTTGCATGAAACAGGGTTTGCTGGACTACCCTCCTTAGTTTGACTGAGATTATACTATCGATCTGGCACACAATTTATCTCCTTACTGATTTGATCATTTCTGCTATGATGAGTGCACACTAAGGGAGACTTGATAATCCATACTGTTGCGAGGAGTGCACATTAATGCAAACTTGATACTGACAGTCCATCGAGGATTTCTTTGGCATTCAGACGATACATTCCAAATTTCACTGCAGTCTGCTGATAACTTCATTCCGTTTATCTGAGCTACCAAGTATTTGAATTCCTTACTGATTCTTCAGGTCCGTGTCGGTTGACGAGCAACTTTAATAAGGGGAAAATTTGTAACACCAAAGGCCCAAAGAAAGAAACAAAAGAAATGACGAAAACAAAAGCACACAAGCATACTAATAATATAAAGCAATCAGCACATATTACTGCTACTCACACAATAATATGCATGCACACCTAAGCACACAATTGTCGCTGAAGCTCTGGTACTACGGTCTAATATGCTGTGGCGGTGTGCACGAAAGTGAGTCTGTGTGTGGAAAGAGTTGGCGTAACCAAGGCTACACCAAGCGCTGGCTGAACACCGGCTGGATCTGGATGGATATGGAGGCGAGGACGGACTTGGCGATCATGCAGCGAGACACGGAGGTCACGACCACATCATCATCAAGCGTACAAAAGGGAATCGTACACGTCCAAAGAACGAGATGACAGGGCAAACTAGGGGAGGAAAAGCAAGGCTTGCTGGCATTTCCCTCTTCTGATAACAAAGATCAGTAAGGGTTGCCAAAGGGACCAGATGGAGGGCATGATTCGGGGTAAAGACACATCTATCACCAAAACGATTTGGGTGGATGGAGGAAAAGATATTGACGCAATACCTGAGAATAACTCCTGCAAAGGGTGTCTGGAACACTCGGTACCAGGGCATCACTCTGCTGGGACAGAGATAACGCCGAACACCGAAGAGCTGGCATGCAAAGAAAGAGGGTGCAGGTAGTGGATCGAAAACGATGCCACCTACACTCACAGGATTAACCGTTAGCGACAAGATAATAATCTATATGCATGCTATGCAACAAACAAATGCAACAATCAAGTGCAACAAATCAATTGGGGTCTATACTACCGTTTCTAACGATCGCGCGGGCTAGGGCATCCTATAGCCAGACAAGCTCTGATACCAAGCCTGTAGCACCCCGGCTCAGAGAAACCGGAACGCCCCGTATTCCAGCCCAGAGATCTAGGAGAAGTCTTCTGGAATACGGCATTGCTTAGCATAGAACAAATCAGCTCTTTATTACAATCTATATGGGTACAAGGGGATTACATCGGCACAACGACACTACGCCTGCCACGGTTGCTCCATGCAAGCAGTAGGACAACACGATGCAGCGAAATAACTCCTAGCAGCAGAACAGCGATGATGGTGATGAACTCCACTCCGCAGGGACTCTGGCTAGAACGCTTATCCTAGCTCGCAAACAAGGAATCCACGGCAAACCAGCAATCAAATCTGGCATGACCTGCAAACTGGCATGACACGCCAGGTCAGTACATTGAATGTACTTGCAAGCTCACAGCAACCAAAGCAATCAAGACAAACAATAGCATGGCAATTATAGATTATTAAGCAATGATGAACACGATACTATCAGAACAACATGGCATGTACAACACGACACAGCTAGAGTAATACGAGCATGGCATAAACATATGAACAAGATGAGACTAGCATGCAACATGATGACACTATCATGCACCAACTTACTCTGCTCGGGTTATATCGTAACCATCACATGCATCACTTACCATCACGGACATCACACGATCATCTCGGGATCCAATCAAGCTTGGTATTAACAATATCGTAGTAATCATTTATGACCACAAGGAGCTTGACCTTTACCCTTGACTCTCGCATAACATCCCAAATATCCAACAAGTTGGTACTCACGATACCACAGTGATCCTCTCACGATCACCTAAATATCAACCAACTTCTTTCATCATCGAACCAGGGTTGTTATTAAACACATCATTATTATTACTGTAGACCCACACTGTGATCAACACGAACTGGGCCCATATCTGCGGGCGCGGCTATCGATAGATTTAACACACACACTCTGCAGAGGTTAGCACACTGTACCCACACCACGGAACCCATGGCCTCACACTCCCATTCGGGTGGACCAACGGCGTTCCGACAAAACCGTCCTACTGCCATGACACTCTCCCGGCCACTCCGACCAACTCCCCTTTGGGCTAAGTCCTGGGTGGCCCCGTGCCTACCAAAGGCACCAACGGCCACCGTCGTGGCAACACGGTCCCAAACGGGGACAAGGATCCTTACAAAAACAACGGGCACACCAGGCTTATGCCGTCCTACCCGGCCAAGGTAGTGCCCGCGCATAACCTTTCCTTGCAGGAGGCACCGGCGAGAGGCATGACAATAGACCCAGTTAGGACCCCCCCATAAGGTAAGCGTGGTTGCACTGGTCAGCTCGATATGGTGGCACCATGACTCAGCCAACAGTTGTTCAAGTTCAATTTAATTCGGTTAAAATTGAATGCAATATGCTGAGTCATGATAAAAATAACCTGATGCACTACAATGCATGAACATGATATTAACATAAGCATGGGGGTGCATCCCAATCAACGAGCATAACAACAACATTTAACCATTTATCCAGATGAGCATGGCATACTGACGAGCATGGATATCACAACTAGAATACTACTCATAGCATAACATGACCACTAGCATCAACAATAAATACCATACAATAACATAATGATAAAACTACCATACAAGCATTTAACCAACTGGGTGCAAAAGAACATGCATAACAACAGTACTCGGAACAGACGATGGTCATGCACCGAGACCATCACCAACATGTACTACTACCAAGCATGGCCAATATTAAAGTAATACTAGCATGAAGAACATAATAACAGAGTGCAAGAAAACATATCATGACGGTAACCACCGACCCATAAGCATAACCGAAATAACGACAGCAGTAGCAAAACAAACAGACAGTTATTAAAGATTCAAGTTGAAAACCAATGCTTCTGCATGGCTATCATGCAAATGGTGGTTGTGGATTGCCTGGGGATGAAGAAGGCTCCGGGAAGAGGTGCGGAACGATCGCGGAAAGAATCGCCGGAAGGGTTCTCTCTTGGAGGGGCTGATTAGGGGCAAGGGCAGAAAGGTCATTTTCAATATGTCAAACCATAGTGAAAATTAAGGGACTAGAATGGGCTCAACGAGACGAAGACGTTGGCATTGGTTTCACCTTAATCGGAGTTACGAGCAAAAAGTTATAGCCTGACAAAGTCTAGGGACCAATCTATAAAAAGATTTCTACGAACAGGCCCCTGAGCTGAAAAACAGAAAGCACATTTAGTTGAATACGCCTACTCAGCAGAGAAAACATATTTCTAGCCATAGTTAACTGAAAATACGCTTTTCCAGAAGGAATACGCATTTCCAACCGAACTAAGACCAGATACGCTTTCCCTTATTGAAAATGTATTTCCCCAAAAGGCGTTCCACTTATCCAGCTAGGCAGTGGCGGGACCGGGCGTGTGTGACGTTGACGTGCGGGTCCCACGGGGCTGGGGGCCATCACTTATCCATGTGGGCAGCCCGAGTCAACGCCTGCTCGTGGACAGGTAGGGCTGCGCGGAGATGGGGCCCGCGTGTGCGTGCTCGGGAGCTCAAAGGAAGACGACGGAGGGGAGTAGGGAGCAGGCTCACGGGCAGGAGACGACGAGGGGCACGGAGGATCTAAGGGGTCCCGGTGGTCCTCTGGTGAGGTCAGGAAGGAGGGGGAGTCGGACGGATTTGGCCGAGGTCGCGCGGCGGCCATGGAGGCACAGAGCCGCGAGGAGAGTGTCGGAGTAATTGGCCATGGATACCCCGAAGACGGCGAGACAATAATTCAAGACATCGGGGCTAGCAAAGCCCCTCAGTCCGACTGCCCGGCTGCTCCTGCCGGCTCCCCGTCCGACTGCTCTGCCCGGCCGGCTGCCGGCTGCCGACTGCAGCCCGACCCAACACCGACAAGACCCCGACGTGGCGGCCATACCGCGGACGAGACGGCTGTACCGCGACGCCATCATCTACAGTGTATCTGTCCCCTTGGCACTATTCTATAAACTGCCCAGGGGACAAGCATGACATGCACCATGCCTTGCTCCCATACCACCACATAGCTTAGATAGTAAGCTAGCTCCACACTATATATAGCCATCCATCCATCCATCCACCCTCACATGCACTCACGCATGAGCACACACATGCTCACGGCCACGAGCCATGAGCATGGTCGGCCACTAGAGAATGCCACATATGAGACATATACAAAGCCAGATGCATATGGCACTAAGCTTAGATACAGCTCCAGGAGCAACCCTGTACCAGATATACCACATATACTCAGACATGCAGGAGTAGGGGTATTATCTCTCCGGAGAGCCACGAACATAGGTAAACTAGCGCGTGCTACTCGCATACCCGCCCCCGGGCCTATCAGCAGCAGTCTTACCCTCACACTAAGCCCTTGTGGCATCTGTCGACTCGCAAGCCCCCCGTGAGAATACCACGATAGTTGGCGCCCACCGTGGGGCCAGGTGCACCGTCGTCCGGAGACCTGTTCTGGACAGGAACCCATTTCCTTCCCGGCGAGCGTAGCCAGCCCGGCACGCCCGATGGCGCTTGCCCCGACGCGCTGCAAGGCGTCGACGACGCCTGCGCGGCGATCTGCCTCACCAATCTTCTTGGCGAGGCTCGCATCTCCGACGAGCCTGCGTCCGACGCGGGCACAGACTGCCCCGAGAGCCGCCTCGTCAGCCTCCTCGACCAGCTTCACGTCTCCAGCGAGCCTGCTGTAATTTGGAGTCGGTCGGCTCCACCGACCCGATGGTTGTCGACTCCGACACGGCATCGCTTGACGCCTTCCCCACCAACGTGGTGATCATCGACGACCCTCTCCCTCGAGCCGACAGTGGCAGCAGCACTATCACTGAGATGGTGGTCATCAGCCATGGCGCCGCCTCAGGCGAGAACGCCCACGACGCCCTACAAGCGGCGCTACACGACCTGTCCGCCCCCATCCCGGCCGACGCCGACGCCGAGACACTGGAGGCATGCCGCCTCGCCCTCATCACGGAGGGCCAGAAGATAGCATCCATGAGACGCCTCACTGAAGCTCACCAGCGCGAAGTCGACCGCGCCGCCTTTGGTACGCCGCCTCCTGGCGAGCCGAGCCAAGCCGACATCGTCAAGAAGCGCGGCGCGGCCATCGCCAGCATCCTGGGAGTAGACCGCCCAGTCTACGCCACGCCACTCGAGAACCTGCGTGCCGCTCAGGCGGCCGTAGACGAGCTGAACGGGCTGGGGGCCGACGAGCTCCCCTACATGACTAGACGCATCCAGCAGCTGATCGACGCGGCCGCAGAGTGGCATGAAGCCGGCGCCCGCGCTGAAAGTCCTCCCCCACGCCGAGAGCACGGCGCGACATCCCGGACGCCGACTGCAAGCGGCGCCCACGCAAGAAAAGACAAGGAGCCGGCTGCTAGCCGCATTCGGACTCGGCTCACCATCGAGCGCGACGCAGAAGGCCGCCCCCGAGCAGTGGAACGACAAGGCAATCCGCCTCCTCCCCCGCCTCGTGGGGAGAGATATCCCACCCCGCCGCCTGTCACGCATCCGACTCTCGGTGACCGACTAGGCCACCGCGAAGGAGTCGGCGAGAATGATGCCCACCACCGGATAGACCGCCTAGCGCGATCCCTGGCGCTAGAAGAAGATGATGATGTCGGCCCGCCTTGCTTTGGCCCCCCCATCCGCGACGAGCCCTTCCCCAAAGGGTTCTCACTCCCAAGAGACACACCAAAATACAACGGCTCCATGAAGCCGGAAGACTGGTTGATCGATTACTCCACCGCAGTCAGCATAGCAAATGGCAACAGGCGCGTTGCCGTGAAGTACGTCCCGCTCATGCTTCAAGGCACGGCACGCACCTGGTTGAACAGCCTCAAGCCCTACAGCGTCAAAAGCTGGCTAGACTTCATCGAAGTCTTCATCTGCAACTTCACCAGCACATACAAGCAGCCTCAGAAGCCCCGCCAGCTTTCCTTGTACGTCCAAGGGCCCAGCGAATCAACTCGCGACTACCTCACGCGTTGGTTCGAGCTCCGCAACTCCTGTGAAGGGGTGCACGAGGTTCAAGACATAGAGTACTTCACCGCCGGGCGCCGAGAGGGCACCCTCCTCAAGCACCGACTCCTCTGCGACGAGCTGACTACCCTCGACGAGCTGCTGATCATAGCAGACAAGTACGCCACGGCCGACTCTTCAATGAAGACTGAGCTTCAAGTGGATGCCTCTGGAAAGGTGCTTGTTCCGGCTCCCAAGACGCCGGCCGGTGACTCCAGTCGACGCCTGCACCCAAACGACCACAAGCGCAAGGCCCCTATGCCGCCTTCCACCAGTCGGCAAGTAGCCACAGTCGAAGACGAACAACCTGAAGAGCGGCCCGTGCCCAAGAAGCAGAAGGGCGGCAGGCCGGCTTGGCAGCCTGCTTTCTCCTACGAGCAAACCCTTGATGCCCCCTGCAAGTTCCACAGCGGCGCGAAGCCGTCCAACCATACGACTCAGAAGTGTCATTGGCTCACACGAATCTCCAAAGGCGAGGGATTGGTGCCGCCTCCAGCCCCTCAGCAGCTGGCTGCTCGACCAGCAGTCGGAGCCATTCAAGACGAGTTCTCGGACGAGCATGCCGCCTACGTCGTCTTTACAAGCCAAAATGAAGACAGACGCAGTCGGCGCCGACAACAGCAAGAAGTTAACGCGGTCGCCTCCAACAACCCAGAGTTTATGCATTGGTCTGAGAAGCCTATCACCTGGAGCCGGGCCGATCACCCAGAGGTGATGCCGTCTCCCGGCTCTTATGCATTGGTGTTGGACGCCACCCTCGCGACAGAAAGGCGAGCTGCCCGTTTCTCCTGAGTACTGATTGACGGAGGGAGCAGCATCAACATACTGTACCGTGGCACCATGGAGAAGCTGAACATCAAGACGAAGCAACTCATGCCAAGCCGGACTGTGTTCCATGGCATCGTACCCGGCCTGTCCTGCTCCCCAATCGGCAAGATCAAGATAGATGTTCTCTTCGGAGACAAGGATCACTTCCGCCGAGAAGCAGTCTGGTTTGAAGTGGTGGATCTAGAGAGCCCTTACCACGCGTTGCTTGGCCGACCTGCCTTGGCCAAGTTCATGGCTGTGCCCCACTACGCCTACCTCAAGATGAAGATGCCTAGTTCGAAGGGGATCATCACCATAGCCGGAGACTACAAGAAATCCTCCGAGTGTGCTGCAGCCAGCAGCCGGCTGCCCGAGTCCCTTGTGATTGCCGAAGAAAAGAAGATGCTGGACCGAGTCGTGGCCATGGCCGGCAAGCAGCCGACCCTGTCCCCTGACCCCAAGGAATATGATGCTCAAGGTTCCTTCCAGCCGGCCAAGGAAACAAAGAAGATACCTCTGGACTCAGAGAACCCGGAGAGGTTTGCTGTCATTGGAACAAACCTGGACAACAAATAGGAAGGCGAGCTCGTCGATTTCCTCCGTGAGAATCGGGACATCTTTGCATGGTCCCCAAAGGACATGCCGGGTGTTCCTAAGGATTTCGCCGAGCACAAGCTACACGTCCGAGCAGACGCAAAACCAGTCAAACAACCTCTCCGCCGACTGTCGGAGGAGAAGAGAAGGATTGTAGGAGAAGAGATAGCCCGGCTTCTGGCGGCCGGCTTCATTATGGAGGTGTTTTTTCCAGAATGGCTTGCCAACCCGGTCCTTGTATTAAAGAAAAACAATAAGTGGCGCATGTGTATAGATTATACCAGCCTCAACAAAGCCTGCCCCAAAGATCCGTTTGCCTTACCTCGAATCGATCAAGTGATAGACTCCACAGCCGGATGCGAGCTGTTGAGTTTCTTGGATGCTTACTCAGGCTACCATCAGATCAAGTTGGATCCAGCCGACCGCCTGAAGACCGCCTTCATCACACCATTCGGAGCTTTCTGTTACTTGACTATGACATTCGGCTTGAGAAATGCCGGTGCCACTTTTCAGCGTTGCATGCAGAAATGCCTCCTCAAGCAACTCGGCAGAAATGCCCACGTCTATGTAGACGATATTGTGGTGAAGATGGAGAAGCGCGGCACCCTGCTGGAAGACCTCAGAGAAACATTCGACAACCTGCGCCGGTTTCAGATCAAGCTCAACCCTGAGAAATGCGTGTTCGGAGTAGCATCCAGCCAGCTTCTAGGCTCCTTGGTCTCCGAACGCGGCATCGAGTGCAACCCAGTGAAGATCAAGGCCATAGAGAGAATGCAGACTCCTACCAAGCTGCGAGACGTCCAAAAGTTTACCGGGTGCCT
Source organism: Triticum aestivum (assembly GCF_018294505.1). Classification (NCBI taxonomy): domain Eukaryota; kingdom Viridiplantae; phylum Streptophyta; class Magnoliopsida; order Poales; family Poaceae; genus Triticum; species Triticum aestivum. Next base: position 267,066,007 of record NC_057808.1, read on the forward strand.
GGCCTCCCTGAACCGCTTCATCAGCCGGTTAGGAGAGAAGGCTCTCCCCCTGTACCGACTCATGGAAAAGTCCACCCACTTTGAGTGGAACGACCAAGCAGACCAAGCTTTTCACGAGTTGAAGAAGATGCTGACCACGCCACCTATCTTGGCGGCGCCGACTGAGAAAGAGCCCATGCTCCTTTACATTGCCGCGACTAGCCGAGTGGTCAGCACAGTTATTGTGGTCCAATGCCCAGAAGAAGGCCGAGCTCAGTTAGTCCAAAGGCCGGTGTATTATTTGAGCGAAGTTCTGTCCACCTTGAAGCAAAACTCCCGCACTACCAGAAGATGTGCTATGGAGTATACTTCACCGCCAAGAAGCTGGAGCCCTACTTTCAAGAGCACCCCACCACGGTCGTATGTACTTCCCCGCTTGCCGAGATCATAGGCAGCCGGGATGCATCCGGCCGGGTGGCTAAGTGGGCCATTGCGCTGGCTCCTTACACGATCTTCTACCAGCCTCCCACCGCCATCAAGTCCCAAGCATTGGCCGACTTCCTTGTCGACTGGGCCGAGACCCAGTACCTACCGCCGGCTCCCGACTCCACTCATTGGCGGATGCACTTCGATGGATCCAAGATGCGCACCGGCTTGGGAGCTGGCATCGTCCTCACCTCTCCCAAGGGCGACAAACTCAGATACACATTGCAAATTCATTTTGCCGCCTCCAACAACGTGGCCGAGTACGAGGCGCTCATACAGGGGCTCCGGCTAGCCAAAGAGCTCGGCATCCACCGGATCCTGTGCTATGGCGACTCGGATTTGGTAGTCCAACAATCATCTGGCGACTGGGACGCCAAGGACGCAAACATGGCGAGCTACCGATTCCTCGTTCAGCAAATCAGTGGATACTTTGAAGGATGCGAGTTCCTCCACGTGCCACGGGCCGACAACGAGCAAGCAGATGCCCTGGCACGAATCGGTTCCACCCGACAAGCTATCCCAACCGGCGTCTCTCTCCTTCGCCTCCTCAAGCCGTCTGTCAAGCCGTCTCCAGAATCAGACTCCATCTTCGTACCGCCTGACCCTGATGCAGTCGGATCCGACTTGGGAACCCAGCAGGCGGCTCGGGGACTTCGACAGGCAGCCCGGGGACTGGCGTAGTCGCACCCGGCTCGGGGACTTCAGAACCCGGCCCGGGGACTGCAGCAGTCGGCCCGGGGACTGCAACGACACAACAGGCGGTGGCCGACTCCAACTCTTCACCACCCAACCCACCCACCCTGGTCGCAGTAGCCGTATTGGCAATAGAAGAAGTCACAGCTCCATCATGGGCCCAACCCATCCTCAACTTCCTGGTAAACAGAGAGCTGCCGACTGACGAGATCTCGGCAAGACATGTTCAACGCCGAGCCAGAGCATACACAATAGTAAACAGAGAACTCGTTAGGCGCAGCGTCACTGGAGTCTTCCAGCGCTGCGTCGAGCCAGAGAAGGGCATAGCAATCCTCAAGGACATCCACCAAGGCGAATGCGGCCACCACGCGGCCTCAAGATCACTTGTCGCCAAAGCTTTCCGCCATGGGTTCTTCTGGCCGACTGCTTTGGAAGACGCCAAGGAATTAGACAAATACTGCAAAGGGTGCCAAGTCTTCAGTTCCAAGCAACACCTGCCGGCTTCTGCACTCAAGACCATCCCCCTCACATGGACCTTTGCTGTCTGGAGGCTGGACATGGTGGGCCCATTCAAGATGGCGCGCGGCAGCATGACACATCTGCGTGTCGCCGTGGACAAATTCACCAAGTGGATTGAAGCGAAGCCAATCAAGAAGCTGAACGGGCCGACTGCCGTAACATTCATCGCAGATATCACCACCCGGTATGGCATACCACACAGCATCATCACCGACAATGGCATGAATTTTGCCAAGGGAGCACTGGCACGTTTCTGTGCGACACAGAGCATCCGACTGGACTTAGCATCCGTAGCCCACCCACAGTCAAACGGCCAAGTCGAGCGAGCAAACGGCCTCATCCTCTCCGGCATCAAGCCCCGCCTGGTCGTACCACTGGAGCGTTCAGCCGGCTGCTGGCTCGACGAGCTGCCCGCCGTCCTCTGGAGTCTGTGTACTACCCCGAACAAGTCAACCGGCTTCACCCCTTTCTTCCTTGTATATGGTACCGAGGCTGTCATCCCAACTGACATCGAGTTCGACTCACCTCAGGTCACCATGTACACGGAGGCGGAGGCCAAGGAAGCGCGAGAAGACGGCGTTGACCTGCTGGAAGAGGGCCGGCTGTTAGCACTCAGCCGGTCCGCCATCTACCAGCAGGTTTTGCACCATTACCACAACCGGAAGGTCAAGCCAAGATCCTTCCAAGAAGGCGATCTTGTGCTCCGGCTGATCCTGCGAACAGCCGGCCAGCACAAGCTCTCGGCCCCTTGGGAAGGCCCCTTCATCATCAGCAAGGCCCTAGGAAACGACTCCTACTACCTGATTGATGCACAGAAGCCGAAGGCACGCAAGAGAGATGATTCCGGCAAGGAGTCGGAACGACCATGGAACGCCAATCTCCTCCGAAGATTTTACAGCTAAATGCAGTATGTACCACGCTACCTTTTGTATTAAGTACAAGACAATGAGCCCCCCGAGGAGCACTCGGGAACTACCCTCTTTTATCTATGTATGATGAGTGTCATACCTATGAATGTATTACTACATTTGTTTTCCTGTCCGGCACTGGGTTCGATCAGTCGGCCCGGGGACTTGCCGCCTTGAGTTATATTAAAGTTCTACCTGCAGTCAGACAAGTAGTGTGCCGGCACCCAAGCCCTCTCTTGTTGAAAGTCGCAGCTTAGAGAATCGACTGTCTGACTGGCAAGAGTCAAAGGCAGGAAAGGATGCCCACACGAAAAACGGCTAAGGACTAACGAACTTATATAACACAAGCCGGCCTCCCACCCCGCCAACCGGCTGTCAGAACAGCCGGCTGGCCGGCTTCCGATTCACCTTGCTACAATCTAAAAAAGCTAGAGTACTTGCCCTCCCAAACGGCCAAGCCCTTCCCCAGCCACAGACTATAGAGCAGCTGTCCGGCTGGGAAGGCGGTGACCAAGGGAGGGCGGCAAAGGAAACAGCCAAAAGGATGAAAAGCAAATACAATCGGAAGCCAAGCACGTGCATGATTATATTTATATAAGGCCTTCGAAAGGCCGGCGTTCAACATAGTTTGAATACACCCCCAGTGGATGGAACTACGCAAACTTAACAAATATTGTTCAAATAGTAATAAACAGGAAAGCAAAGATCGACGGCGGATCAGGCCAAAGGTGCAACAGGCGAGCCGGGCAGGTCAGTGGAGACGGCAGTGCTAGCTGGAGGACTGGCCGGCTGGCGAGTCTCGGCTTGATCATCACCGGCTGCAAGCGGCGCGCTCGCACGCGCCTCGTTGCTGGAGGCACGATCAAGCTGAGGCTGGCCAGTCGCTCCATCGTCTGGCACGGCGTCTTCACCATCCTCTCCCTCCTCCTCTTCGCCCTCATCACTGGAGTCGATCTCCTCCACCGAGTCTTCACCATCTGCTGGGTTCAGCCCAAACCACTCCTCCGGCTGAGCAAGGCCGTCATCATTCACCTCAGGGGCAAAGGCACTGGTGTCGGTGTAGTCGGCGATCGCCGAAGCACGCTAGATGATAGCCAGCCGCACCGCCTCTAGCTCTTCGTTGGCCTCCTGCCGCCAGGTGGTCAGCTGGGCCAAATCCAGCCTAGGATACCAAGCTCGGACGAACTCCAGCGCCCGCCTGGCGCCTGACCGAGCTGCAGAAGCCTTCCAGGCCTCGAAGCGGCCAACCGCTACCTCCAGCCAGTCGGCATTCCGACTGGGGGTACGGGGAACCACCTCGCCAGGCCAGAGGGCGGCCAGCACTTGCGCCCCAACGCGCTGAAGACGGCGGAGCACGCGGTGAGCCGGCTGGAGGCGGGCTTGGATCGCTAGAAGCTGCTCCTCAAGCGACCGGCGAGCATCCGGCGCAATCTCAGCTCCAGCCTGCCTTTGCGCGTCGCGGCGGGCCTTGATGACTTGGTTGGCGGCAACAGAGTAACCAGGGAAGTACTCTGCGCAAGAGAAGAAAGGAAGAAAACACAAGGTCAGAAAATGGACCAAATGGCAGGCGGCAAGCAAAGGGACGAAGAAGAAGAAGGCCGGTCGAAGGAGGGGGCTCTGTCAAGACAAGCCGACTGGACAGAGTCGGCCAAGAGAAACTTGGTGACAAAAGTAAAGAAGAGAAGAAAAAGAAAGTTTACCATAGGCGGCGGATTGGCACGGGAGTACGGCTCCTTGCCAAATCGCCACTCGTCGGCGAGCTTGCAGTTCGCAAGGTAGTTCACCATGAGAGCTACCTCCGCATGAGGCATCTCCTTGGTACACAGCCGACTCGGATCGAGTTGGCCGCTCATTTGACAAATCATATGAGGACGGCCTTGGAGCGGGAGCACCCGGCGCGCCACGAAGGCGGCCAGCAGGTCAGGCCCGGTTAGGCCCTCCGACTGGACCATTACCCGGAGTGGCGCGACGGTGGCGGCTCCAGCAGGCGACAGCGTTCTGGACCGATAGGACCATTGGGGCCGCCTCCCAGCCGGCGGGCCGACCGCATAAGCCGGCAAGTTGACGAAGTTGCCTTGCGGAGCGACGTTCTTCACATAGAAGTAGGATTTCTACCAGAGCTTCACCGACTAGATCAGCGTGATGGGAGGAAAAGGGTTGTCGGCTACCGGCCTCCGCATCGCGATGAAGGCGCCGCTCTGAGCCGGCACGCCCCTCATGGCGGTACCGAGCTTGGACTGGAAGAATTCCCCCCAGAGCTCGAGGGTGGGAAGGACGCCGAGGAAGCCCTCGCACAAGGTGATGAAGGCGGACAGCAGCACCACCGTGTTTGGAGTGAGGTGGTGCGGCTGGAGCTGGTAGAATTCGAGGAAGGAGCGGAAGAAGCCGCCCGCACGCAGGCCCAGGCCGCGCAGGAAGTGCGAGCGGAAGATCACCCGCTCTCCCTCCTCCGGCGCCAGCGAGATCTCCCGCTCCGGCGCAAGACGGACCCGCACATGCTCCTTGCCGGGCAACCGCCGTGTCTTGCGGAGGAAGTCGATGTGGTCCTCGTGGACATTGGAGCCGTCCCAGTCTCCGCCGTGCGACATGAGGGCAAGAAGTCGATGAAAAAAGCATGGCGACGGCGAAAGCACGGCCCCGCGGTGGCGAAGCTGCGGGGTAGTGCGAAGACTGGAGGGACGGCGCGGCAGCGAGGGGCTACGGCGATGAAGAAGAAGAAGAAGGAGATGGCGGAGCGAGGGCGAGCGTGCGAGCGTCTACCACTCCTCCTCCTCCCCCTATGTATAGCCTCGTGCGACGAAGCCGAGGAGGCGAGGCGTGGGGGCGTGGGATTAACTACGCCCACTCCCCCATGTTCCGCAATTATTGAGCCCTAACGGCGTGCAGAAACTGCCGTTGGAAGGCGAATGGCCCATTTTGGGCCATAGAAGATCCACACCCGGGCCGAGGCGTGGAACTGGCGGGCCCCGGCCTGCGGCGGCGTCCCGTCACGTGTGTGGGCTGGCAGGCTCTCCCAGCCGGAGGGCGCCACGTGGTGCGCGGGCGGCAAGCGGCCGGCCTGCAACCAGGCGCACGCGCCAGCTGATTCCCGCCTTCAGATTTCGAAGCCTCACCAAGACGGCGCACCTGATCAAAGCCGGCTCCTAGCTGCTGGCTCCTCAAGATAGGAAGCTGATTAAGCTTCTCGTCCTCCTTTCAGCCGCGAAGCCCAACCAGCTTCGGGGACTACTGTCGGAGTAAATGACCACGGGTAGCCTAACCGACTCCCCCGGGCTCTTTGAAAAATTATCAGGTCGATCGAGCCTTCAAGCACCCAAAGCACAGGGCCGCCTTCCCCTGGCCGGCTATCTCACAGGCCGACTACTGGAAGGTGGCCCGACCCTGAAACCCTCCCGAAGAGAGCCACAAGAAGGCCGACTCCAAGAAGCCAGCCACAAGAAGGCCGACTCCAAGAAGCCGGCCACAAGAAGACCGACTCCTGGCAAGCGGCCAAGATTGCACCCTCAAGGACTGCACCCACATAACGGTGACAAGACGGGGCGTGGCTACAGTAAAGTCTGCCACCCCCGAATCCCGGAGCACGCATGGCCACAGTGTGCCGTAAGGGTCGGCCATCCCCCGTCCGGCGCGGCACTGTAGCCATGTTGACCATGACGCCACCCACGACAGGCTGTCAGTACGGCCCGACGGCGGCGGGCCCCTTCAGCCAGAGAGACGCTCGAAGGCGGCCAAGTCCCCCTCTAGTCGGCCTGGGGTGTAGCCGGCTCCAATAGCCGGCTACCTCACTCCCTCGGAGTATGTGCATCATTAAGGAGACAAGACGAGGTAAGGCTATAGTGAGAGTCCGCCGGACAGCGGCACTGTAGCCATGCATACCTCGGCAAAGCCCTCTTCATCAGGGGCGAGGCTACAGTAACCAGCAGCCGACGGGACCCACCAGTCAGTGGGCCCCAGCGGCCGGCGGAGAAGCCGGCGGATACAGACACTGACGGCCTGGACCCGTTTCCAGGCACCGGCGATGTCTTACTGGCTCCCACAATGATAAGCCACCCGTTGGCATATGTCGCACCTACCACCCAACATTTGGCGCCCACTGTGGTGTGGTACTACTACTATGCTACCACGCTGCTGCTGGTTTCGTAGTCCGGGCGGGACCATCTTCGCCATCACCGCCGCGGCGTCGCGCCGTCTCTCCGGTAGCGCTCGGGGGCTCGACTTCGACCCGCCCCCGGAGCAGCCGCGCGGGACGGCGCGTCCTCGCCGTCGGCTTCACCATCTTCGTCATCGCCAACGCAGCGCCGGCCGGTCGTCCGCGCGCGGGGCCTCGTTTCGGTCGGTCGTGGCCATCCACGCGCCGCTCGCGTCTGCTCCCCTCCGCGTTGCGTCTAGCTTCGGCCGAAATGCGCGGTTGCTCCTCCATACGCTAGCTAGCAAGCCAAACATCACATATGCACTACCCAATGGTTGTACACTTCCCATACAATGGTCGGATAATAGTCATACATTAGTCAGACCATGGCTATATGGCGCTCGTACACTTCCCAGATAGTGGATATGCACTAAGCTCGCATCCGCTGTTCTCCGCGGGCGCGCATACGTGCGTCTGTCCCCGATCTCCTCTGCGGCTCCGCTCGGCTGTGCGAGCTTTGCGTCCGCTCGCTGCCGTCGCGCAAGCCTTTGAGCGACCGCTGCTCGGGGTCGGCTCCCCTCCCGCACGCCTCGCTCCGCACCTGAGCGCCCGAGCGCACCGGCTCCGCGCCGCTCCAGCCGCCTCTCCTCCAACAGCACCACGGCGCCGGCCCCGTCGCCCTCCGCCTGCTCCGTCCCGCGGCCGCGCATCCCACCACTGTAACACCCCAAAAATTTTATTTGTTTTTATCAAATTCTTTATTTGATTTGAAGGAGGTTATTTAAATTATTTTTCTAAAGGACTCTCCTTCTCAAAATTTCTTTTATGACAAGTATTTTCTTTGAGTTCATCCAAAACTTGATCTTTGGTCTTGAGGGTTTTTCATCTTGTGTTGACTCAACACAAATGTTTTTCTTTGGGAAAGTTTTTGAAATCTTTTCTTTTAAAAATAACCCTATGGCTTATGGAGTGATCCTTCCCCTTTTAAAAATTATCTCTTGCCATGACCTAGGTTGTAATCTCCCTCCCAAGAGCCATCTTACCACTTTGTGTCAAGTCAAGCTTCAAATCCAGCAAGTTAAGCTCCCCCTTGGATTTATTTCCATTTATTTTTAATCAAAAATCTTTTCTGTCTTCTATTTTGGCCCTTAGAGATTTACAAAGGAACCACTAGAATTCCTTTGATTTTTGTTTCCAAACAAGTTTCCCTGGCTAGTCCTTAGAACCCTCAACCAAGATCCAGGAAGATCCACTGGTCCACAGTCCAAAATTTTCAAAATTTGCTTGCTGCAAGTTTGGACCATATTTGCCAATTTTGGTGAAATTCATTTGTTTTCTTCTCCTAAAAATCTGAGAAAAATCAGGCAGCCTCTAGATGCATCAAGAGGTCACCTCACCAAGTCCCAGCTCCAGAAAAATTTTCCTCGTGCCCAAAACCTTTCGTCGAACAACTGGCGTGCACTGTTACTGTCAAGTTCAGAGTTTCAGAGATCAGTTTCAGTCATCAGTGTCGTTTTCTTCAGAACCTCACGTCGATCTCGCCAGTAACTGCAGTGGCGCCTTGCTCCCTGTTCCTCCTTCTTATCCACCGTGCCGCACGGTCGCCTGGACGGTTGCGGGCGTCGGCGGCGAGCTGGCAGAGGTGCATCGCCCCGTGAGCGGCGGCAGCAGCACTTGCCGCGGCTGCCAGAGAGGCGCAGCGAGGGACGGCGCCGTCCAGCACCGCCCAAACCACCAGAAGCCTCCGCGTGGCCGTCCCCTTCCCTGTGCGTGCTGCAGAGCCATCGTCGTGAACTGGAAGGCACAGAGCATGCTCCCTGCCGCCGACGTGCCCGTGAGGCCGTTCCGTCGAGAGCTTGGAGTACACCCAAGCCATACCAAATTTAGCCCTTGAACGAAACCAGTGGACCATCACGATGATGCCCAATCACCTAAACCTCTAGCCCGACCACTCCCTCGCCGTAATCGCCCGCCGGCGTTATCCTGTACTCGGCAACCGCCTCGGGCCGGCTATAAATAGCGACCCCGAGCACGATCTCGACCAAGCACCATCACTCCACCCCACCAGAACCACGCCCAGCCACTGGAGAGACCTCGGGGAGGCCTTCTTCCCCGACTCCGGCCGCCCCGACCCGCTTCAGGATCTGGCAAGATTTGCTCAAGTGCGTGCACCCCCGCCTCTCAACCCATGCCAGTAGCCTTCTAGTGCATCCACTTCTCTAACCCGCGCCCTAATTTGAAGGTTGCAGCTCCCATCGGAGAGTATCATCCTCGCCCGAACCACCGTCCGCCGGAGTTAAGGCCGCCGTCGACGTGGTGCTCGCCGACGACCAAGACCACCACCCACCGACGCGGAAAGACACTGTGAACCCATAGGTTCCCTCCCATCCCCCTACCTCGCCGTGGATCAACGCCGGCGACCACCGCGAGCCTCGGCGGCGGCGAGCTCTGTTTCAAAGTTTGAACTTGACGGGTGGGACCCCCTCGTCAGCCTCCCTCTCTCTTATTCGAACCGTTTTCCGAAAGCGCCTTCCGGCAAAGTGCGTTTTCCTTCTGGGCTGGCGTATTCCCAACCGAAACGTTTTCTGCTTTTTTCAAACTAGCCCCTGGGTCTTTTCTGTTTCATCACAGATTAGTCCTTGGACTAAAACCTTTATATCTTTTAAACAAAAGAAGCTTTTTAGTTGATTCTTTTTCTGTCAGTCTTACATTTTTGTCTAGTTTTTTATAGTATTTATTTGAAAAATATTTGGAACTACTTTTATGCACACTTGGTATTCACGTTAGTACACGTTCTCTGTATACCGTAGATACCGAAGGGGGTGACGGAGCCGCGAACTTCGCCGAACTAGACTCCGACTACTCCGAACCAGGCAAGCATGTTTGAACCTTTGATATGATGAGTGTTTTGCATGTTTTCTTGAATAGTTAGTGCATGGCATGTTTATATGGGCATCAGTGAGTGTTATATTGCATGCAAGGCAACTACCAGTATGCTTCGAAAACTTGATGTGATCTTTTGATGGGAGATAACCTGATCATGTGGTGACATGAAAGGTGGTAAGATGGTATTGTTGAAGCATGCCAGTCTTATGCCAACCGTTAAACTCCGGCGTCAACGTGGACCGAGCCACGTTACTGTCCGTCCCCTTTTCGTGCTGCCACATGTTTTCTGCAAAGAATACGGTTTAGTAAGTTGCAAACCTCTTTCCTTGTACACACCAAATAGAGGGGCCGTGATGAGGGTTCCATGGCCCTGATTTAAAGCCAGTCATCCGGTCAGGGGGCATGGGTGTTTCCGGTTGGGACCGAGAGGGGGGCACCCCTTAGAGCGCGCGATATAAATTTGATCCCATGCTACGCGAGGTTGTAGCCTCCCCGTCTTAAAGTTTTTCTTGAACGTTGCCTAGGGTGATTCCTGGCAGCGGAATGTGGTATGGGTGTGTACTGGTTAGATGTGTTTCTCCTAAAATACCGTAAACGGAACTAGTCCTTTGCGACTACTGAAATCCGTTGCCTGTGGTTAAAAAGTACAAGCTCTGCAGAGTCAAAACCCATCTGATTAATCGTGTCCGTGGTCAAGGATCTTGGTCAACATATCCATATCCGTATCAATATCAGTCTCAACGTCCGTCTCAGCGTCAGTCTCTGTGTCAGTCTCAGTGAAAATCTCCGGTGTGCAAACATGAGTGGTAAACCAGGTTGAATGTTATTCCTGTGGATGGACTAACCAGTTTATTATTACGTACATGAGCATTTCCTTGAGATGATTTAAATTCATGAGCTACTTGAATTCGAATAATGAAATATAAGCCCTTTATGTGATGTCGCTCAGACGTCCGACTGTGGCACTCTTGTTATTTACTTTTAATATAAGCCCTTTATGTGATGTCGCTCAGACGTCCGACTGTGGCACTCTTGTTATTTACGTTTGATATAAGCCATTTATGTGATGTCGCTCAGACGTCCGACTGTGGCACTCTTGTTATTTACTATTGATATAAGCCCTTTATGTGATGTCGCTCAGACGTCCGACTGTGGCACTCTTGTTATTTACTTTTGATATAAGCCCTTTATGTGATGTCGCTCAGACGTCCGACTGTGGCGCTCTTGTTATTTACTTTTGATATAAGCCCTTTATGTGATGTCGCTCAGACGTCCGACTGTGGCACGCACTGTCGTTTATATTCCAATATGAGCCCTTTATGTGGTGTCGCCCTGACGCCCGACTGCGGCATTCTTAATTTATTTTACCTTTCGAGGCGTCGCTTCAGACACTCGGTTGGTCGTCAGTTATTACATTGGGATTTCGAGGGGGACTACCGCCTGACTTCCTTTTTATTTACCATGCAGTGAAATTTTATTATCTGAGTGCGCATTACTAATCTGCTCATGTGCATCATGTTTGCATTTGTTATATCTTATGTCCAAACTGTCTTGCGAGTACTTTCAAAGTACTCACCTGGCTTGTTGATTTGGCCAGATGTTGACGAAGGCGATCTTATGGATGAAGAGTTCGATAGCGAGTCCGACGCCTAGAGGAGTCCCAGTCAGTCCCGTGCGATCCTGGAATTGGTCACTTGTATTATATGCGCTTCCGCTACCCAGAATAAAAGTCCTCGAGCCTCACTCCGATGCTCGATGAGTTGTAAGATTTAAGAGTCATGTCACCCACTTCACTTTGACATATCCACCACCACTTTTATTACGAGTCAGTAGTTATGCCACCATACCCCTTGTGTCATATCCGCCTTTATGTATAATATCGGCGTGCTTGTAATAAATTGTTGAGCAGCCTCAGCTCAACCCTGTATCATATTTAGTATTTCTGGATTTCTGTATCAAGGATTTGTCTACCAGTAAGAAGGATTCTTCTATACTGGTCCGATAAAAGGGACGGTTTCTCAATAAACGTTTTATTGGAAAACCGGTCCTGACAAACTTGGTACCAGAGCCAGGCTGACTGTAGGAAGCCACTAGGTGCGATCGCTAATCGGTTATTAGCGTCTTCAGTGCTTTTTCAGCATTTTGCAAATGTAGCTATTTTCTGTTGGTCATCATAAATTTATGATTTGACTATTCGGAATTTTTGCCTACTTTTGTAGATGGCTGGCAACGACTGCGAGTCACAGGTGTTCACCAATGTGCCTGAGGGGTTTATCAAGCTTCTCGTCTCCATCACCAAGCTCACGATCGGGCCATCGACTCGTCCAGAGTTCACACTCTACCAGCACAAGATCAGCGACAACGTGTCTATGCGCCAGGCCGTGGTGCAATTCAAGGGAGGGCGTTCTGCGTCTCGCCACTTCCGTTTTGTGGGAAGGTCCATGCCTACGGAGAGGCATGCCATGCAGATGGCTGCCCGTGAGGCGATATCTCATCTTCGGGATGTTCTTCCTACGATGAAGACTCGTCGCTACCGCTACCTCCCATGCCATGTGCCATATACTTGTCACTATGCATTCGCTTGCTCTAGGGGAGAGAGAGAGATGAGGCTATTGAGATGCTTGTTGAGTATCTCAAAGCTCTTGAGGCAGCTTTGACAACCTCGTGGACGACCTTGTGGCTGCCCGTATGGACTCAGTTCAGGGTTGTTCCGCCAACAGGAGGGAGCTTCTCCGCATGGCACCGCCGTTGACTTTCATCTCATCCTCAGCATCCTATGCACCTGCCATTTTAGCCACCGCTCGCCGCCTGCCTACCACTGAGGAGTTTGACCAAGTCATTGCTCCTACTCCAATCAGAGCTGCACCACCTGCCGCACCCGCACCAACTCCTCAACGCAGTACTTCATGCCTGGAGCCTATTAGTGAGGAGGAGGTTGAGTCTCCTGCACCACTGGGTCTTACCCTTGGCAGGCCGAGGGAAGTTTTCACCATCTCCGACTGAGTGCGCCTAGCAGCCGTGCGATGTGCCAGCTTGTATGATATGTTTATATGTACATAGGTTTGGTGAGAAGTAGTTTGTGTGCGCATCATGTAGGAACTCAGAGAAGTGCACTAGCCTAAATAACATGTCAGGAATGTGTACGCACATCCTGAGTGATGTATTGTATAATTACGACTCGCGTGTAAGATATGTACTGAGCAGTCCTTTTTGAGCAAAGCCAGCAGCAGTATCAAGAAATGATGAACCATGATATCAATATGGGAAATCACCGTGAACCATACCAGCAGCATTCCAAATTGTCTGAACTACAAAAGACACGTCCCCCAATGTTCGCTCACACTGATAGGCCACTTGAGGCCGATGATTGGCTTCGAGACATTGAAAGGAAATTAATTGTTGCACAATGTTCGGACCGTGAGAAGGTACTTTATGCACCTCACTACCTCACTGGAGCAGCTGCATCATGGTGGGAAAATTTTCTACACATGCACCCCAATGAAAATAACATCACCTGGGAAGAATTTAAAGAAGGTTTTCGTGGGGCGCACATTCCCAGAAGCATTATGAAGATCAAGAAAAGGGAGTTTGATGACCTCAAACAGAGAAGCATGACAGTAACTGAGTACAATAGTCAGTTTACTCAATTATCTCGTTATGCCAACGAAGAGCATATGACTGAAAATAAAAGGATGGAGAAATTTTTGGACGGTCTGGCGCCAGCACTTAAATGCCAGCTGGTCGTACACACCTTTCCAGATTTCAAAACACTTGTGGACAAGGCTATTACATTGGAAAATGAGCGCCGCAGCTTGGAGGATATTCGCAAGCGCAAAAGGGATAAGACTACTCATGTTCGCAACAACCGGAACAAGACTGATTTTCAGAAAAATGGAGCGAACAAATCCACGACCAATGTTCCAAGCCCAATCAAACATTTTCATGCAAGGGACAAGGACTTTACGTATCACCCAAGGGTTACTTGCTATGCTTGTGGAGAGGAAGGACACTATGCTAAACAATGCCCAAAACCAAGGAACTCGGCCCCCAAGCCGAACAACGGTGGAAATAATCCAGCCCCCAAGCGTAACAACTTCAACCCCAATAACAATCACAAGAAGGGTCACTTGAACCATGTGACCAAGGAGGAAGCACAGAATGCCCCAGATATCGTACTCGGTATGTTCCCTGTCAACACAATACCTGCCACGGTTTTGTTTGATTTTGGAGCTTCTCACTCGTTCATTTTGAAGAGTTTTGTTTTGCAACATGGTTTTCCGATACTTCCTTTGGAAAAATCCATGATCATCAAGTCCCCCGGGAATAAGCAAATCACTCAGAGTTACTGCCAAGGTGTGATTATTGAGTTTGAAAGACTAAAGTTTCAGGCGAATCTCATTGTGTTGGAAAATAAAGGACTGGATGTTATCCTAGGAATGGACTCGTTAACCACCAACAAGGGATTTATCGACTGCTTCAATCGGACTGTGATTCTCACTCATCATCACGGCAAGACAATAAAAGTTGCAGCTCAAGAAAGAACAAGGTCACGGCAACCAAAGTTGAACAAGGTGGACATTTCAGAATTAAGAAAAGTTCTAGTGGTGTGTGAGTTTCCTGACGTATTTCCTGAAGAACTACCAGGCATGCCACTAGACCGGGAAATAGAGTTCAGCAGTGAACTAGCACCTGGAACCACCCCCATTTACAAGAAACCTTATAGAATGGCACCCTCCGAGTTGGTAGAATTAAAGAAGCAAATAAAAGAATTACTGGACAAAGGATTTATACGAACCAGCTCCTCACCTTGGGGTTCACCAGTATTATTTGCCAGGAAAAAGGATGGGACACTGAGATTATGTATAGACTATCGAGCACTCAACATGTTCACCATCAAAAAACAAATATCCGATGCCACGGATAAATGATTTATTTGACCAGCTCGCACAAGCCAAGGTTTTCTCGAAAATTGATTTAAGATCGGGGTATCATCAATTAAAGGTACGAACAGAAGATATCCCTAAGACGGCATTTACCTCCAGATATGGATTGTATGAATTTACAGTAATGCCGTTTGGACTGACAAACGCCCCCGCATATTTTGTCCACCTCATGAACAAAGTGTTTATGCAATTTATGGACAAATTTGTTGTGGTGTTCATTGATGATATTCTGGTATACTCAAAGACACCAGAAGAACATGCTGAACATCTCAGAATTGTACTGGGAGAATTAAGGAAACATCAATTATACGCTAAATTCAGCAAGTGTGAATTTTGGTTAAGACAGGTTGGTTTTCTAGGCCATGTATTGACCCAAGAAGGTGTTGCCGTAGACCCAGAAAAAGTCAAGGCCGTACTTGGCTGGAAACCACCAGCCAACGTAACAGATGTACGAAGTTTCCTAGGAATGGCTGGATATTACCGAAGGTTTATTGAGGGATTCTCCACCGTAGCGAAACCAATGACACAGTTACTCAAGAAGGATAAGAAATTTGTATGGACTGAAGCGTGCGAGAAAAGCTTCCAAGAACTCAAAAGGAAATTAACAACAGCACCGTTTTGGTTGTGCCAGACATACACAAAAGTTTTGAAGTGTATTGTGACGCATCCCGGAAGGGCCTCGGGTGCGTATTGATGCAAGACGGCAAAGTTGTCGCATATGCTTCCAGGCAACTACGAAAGCATGAAGAAAATTATCCTACTCATGACTTGGAGTTGGCAGCAGTCATCCATGCACTCAAGGAGTGGAGGCACTTTTTGCTTGGGAATCGTTGTGAAATATATACGGATCATAAAAGCCTCAAATATATTTTCACACAACCAGAACTCAATTTACGACAACGACGCTGGTTGGAATTAGTCAAAGATTATGATGTTGGCATTCACTACCATCCAGGAAAAGCGAATGTGGTGGCAGACGCTCTTAGTCGGAACCCCAGCTCGGGCAACGACAGTCCACAGAACTTGAGGCCTGAATTTCAGCAAGAGTTCGCCAAACTCAACTTGGTGATGGTCACTGAGGGCAACGTATCAAATCTGGAGATACAGCCCACCCTAATGGAACAGATTAAGAAGGCTCAGCATGGACATCCCAGCATCGAAGGTATAAAGAGAAAAGTGAGTCTCGGCAAGGCTTCAGAATTCGTCGTAGACAATGAGGGAGTGTTATGGTACGGGGACAGACTTTGCGTACCAAACATTGAGGACCTCAAACAGCAAATTCTAACCGAAGGCCACACCGCCCCATATTCAATCCACCCTGGAGGAACCAAAATGTATAAGGACATTCAGGAAAGATTTTGGTGGCATGGTATGAAAAGGGATATAGCCACATTCATTGCATGTTGTGATCCGTGTCAGCGCATTAAAGCCGAGCACCAAAAACCAGCAGGGCTGCTACAGCCAAACAGGATACCTGAGTGGAAATGGGATGAAATTGGGATGGATTTTATCGTCGGACTACCTCGGTCACAACACGGAAATGATGCTATATGGGTCATCACAGATAGATTAACCAAGGTAGCCCATTTCATTCCCGTAAAGACAACCTACACCACTCAGAAGCTTGCCAAACTTTACCTCTCCCGTATAGTTTGCCCGCATGGAGTTCCAAAGACTCTTATATCCGACAGAGGCACTCAATTTGTCTCTAGATTTTGGGATCATTTACAACAAGCTCTGGGAACCCAACTAGCATTCAGTACAGCGTACCACCCCCAGACTGATGGACAAACTGAACGCGTGAACCAAATCCTAGAGGACATGCTAAGAGCATGTGTTCTCACCTATGGAACCAGTTGGGAAGAAAGCTTGCCATATGCCGAGTTCGCATACAACAATAGTTACCAAGCCAGTCTACAAATGGCACCTTTTGAAGCATTGTACGGAGGGAGATGTCGTACCCCATTAAATTGGTCAGAAACAGGTGACAGTCGTATCTTCGGCCCAGGCATGCTCAAGGAAGCCGAGGAGAAAGTTAGACAAATCAGGGACCGACTCAAGACAGCTCAAAGCTGACAAAAGAGCTATTATGATCGAAAACATCGTGAGGTTAGCTTTGAACCCGGTGAATATGTGTACCTACGAGTGTCTCCTATGAGGGGCCTGCAACGGTTCAAAATTAAAGGAAAGCTAGCCCCAAGATTTATTGGACCCTTCTGTGTGGTTGCACGAAGAGGCACAGTAGCCTACCAGCTAGACCTACCCAAAGAGCTGTCAGACGTCCACGACGTGTTCCACGTCTCACAGTTGAGGAAATGTGTAAGCAACCCGGAAAAGCATGTATCTCATGAGAGCATTGACGTGCAACCAAACCTCACCTATAGGGAGCGTCCAATAAAAATATTAGAGGAGTCTGAAAGGAGGACCCGTCAGAAAACAATTAAATTTTTCAAGGTTCAGTGGACAATCACACCGAGGATGAAGCAACATGGGAAAGAGAGGATTTTCTTCAGGCAGAGTACCCACACCTATTTGAGGATCAGCTGAAATCTCGGGGACGAGATTTTTCCTAAGGGGGTAGGTGTTGTAACACCCCAAAAATTTTATTTGGTTTTATCAAATTCTTTATTTGATTTGAAGGAGGTTATTTAAATTATTTTTCTAAAGGACTCTCCTTCTCAAAAAATTTCTTTTATGACAAGTATTTTCTTTGAGTTCATCCAAAACTTGATCTTTGGTCTTGAGGGTTTTTCATCTTGTGTTGACTCAACACAAATGTTTTTCTTTGGGAAAGTTTTTGAAATCTTTTCTTATAAAAATAACCCTATGGCTTATGGAGTGATCCTTCCCCTTTTAAAAATTATCTCTTGCCATGACCTAGGTTGTAATCTCCCTCCCAAGAGCCATCTTACCACTTTGTGTCAAGTCAAGCTTCAAATCCAGCAAGTTAAGCTCCCCCTTGGATTTATTTCCATTTATTTTTAATCAAAAATCTTTTCTGTCTTCTATTTTGGCCCTTAGAGATTTACAAAGGAACCACTAGAATTCCTTTGAGTTTTGTTTCCAAACAAGTTTCCCTGGCTAGTCCTTAGAACCCTCAACCAAGATCCAGGAAGATCCACTGGTCCACAGTCCAAAATTTTCAAAATTTGCTTGCTGCAAGTTCGGACCATATTTGCCAATTTGGTGAAATTCATTTGTTTTCTTCTCCTAAAAATCTGAGAAAAATCAGGCAGCCTCTAGATGCATCAAGAGGTCACCTCACCAAGTCCCAGCTCCAGAAAAAATATTCCTCGTGCCCAAAACCTTTCGTCGAACAGCTGGCGTGCACTGTTACTGTCAAGTTCAGAGTTTCAGAGATCAGTTTCAGTCGTCAGTGTCGTTTTCTTCAGAACCTCACGTCGATCTCGCCAGTAACTGCAGTGGCGCCTTGCTCCCTGTTCCTCCTTCTTATCCACCGCACCGCACGGTCGCCTGGACGGTTGCAGGCGTCGGCGGCGAGCTGGCAGAGGTGCATCGCCCCGTGAGCGGCGGCAGCAGCACTTGCCGCGGCTGCCAGAGAGGCGCAGCGAGGGACGGCGCCGTCCAGCACCGCCCAAACCACCAGAAGCCTCCGCGTGGCCGTCCCCTTCCCTGTGCGTGCTGCAGAGCCATCGTCGTGAACTGGAAGGCACAGAGCACGCTCCCTGCCGCCGACGTGCCCGTGAGGCCGTTCCGTCGAGAGCTTGGAGTATCACCCAAGCCATACCAAATTTAGCCCTTGAATGGAACCAGTGGACCATCACGATGATGCCCAATCACCTAAACCTCCAGCCCGACCACTGCCTCGCCGTAATCGCCCGCCGGCGTTATCCTGTTCTCGGCAACCGCCTCGGGCCGGCTATAAATAGCGACCCCGAGCTCGATCTCGACCAAGCACCATCACTCCACCCCATCAGAACCACGCCCAGCCACTTGAGAGACCTCGGGGAGGCCTTCTTCCCCGACTCCGGCCGCCCCGACCCGCTTCGGGATCCGGCAAGATTTGCTCAAGTGCGTGCACCCCCGCCTCTCAACCCATGCCAGTAGCCTTCTAGTGCATCCACTTCTCTAACCTGCGCCCTAATTTGAAGGTTGCAGCTCCCGTCGGAGAGTATCATCCTCGCCCGAACCAACGTCCGCCGGGGTTAAGGCCGCCGTCGACGTGGTGCTCGCCAACGACCAAGACCACCACCCACCAACGTGGAAAGACACCGTGAACCCATAGGTACCCTCCGATCCCCCTACCTCGCCGTGGATCAACGCCGGCGACCACCGCGAGCCTCAGCGCCGGCGAGCTCTGTTTCAAAGTTTGAACTTGACGGGTGGGACCCCCTCGTCAGCCTCCCTCTCTCTTATTCGAACCGTTTTCTGAAAGCGCCTTCGGGCAAAGTGCGTTTTCCTTATGGGCTGGCGTATTCCCAACCGAAACATTTTCTGCTTTTTCAAACTAGCCCCTGGGTCTTTTCTGTTTCATCACAGATTAGTCCTTGGACTAAAACCTTTATATCTTTTAAACAAAAGATGGTTTTTAGTTGA
This sequence comes from Triticum aestivum, assembly GCF_018294505.1. Lineage (NCBI taxonomy): Eukaryota > Viridiplantae > Streptophyta > Magnoliopsida > Poales > Poaceae > Triticum > Triticum aestivum. Next base: position 267,085,107 of record NC_057808.1, read on the forward strand.
TTCTTTTTCTGTCAGTATTACATTTTTGTCTAGTTTTTTATAGTATTTATTTGAAAAATATTTGGAACTACTTTTATGCACACTTGGTATTCACGTTAGTACACGTTCTCTGTATACCGTAGATACCGGAGGGGGTGACGGAGCCGCGAACTTCGCTGAACTAGACTCCGACTACTCCGAACCATGCAAGCATGTTTGAACCTTTGATATGATGAGTGTTTTGAATGTTTGCTTGAATAGTTAGTGCATGGCATGTTTATATGGGCATCAGTGAGTGTTATATTGCATGCAAGGCAACTACCAGTATGCTTCGAAAACTTGATGTGATCTTTTGATGGGAGATAACCTGATCATGTGGTGACATGAAAGGTGGTAAGATGGTATTGTTGAAGCATGCCAGTCTTATGTCAACCGTTAAACTCCGGCGTCAACGTGGACCGAGCCACGTTACCGTCCGTCCCCTTTTCGTGCTGCCACATGTTTTCTGCAAAGAATATGGTTTAGTAAGTTGCAAACCTCTTTCCTTGTACACACCAAATAGAGGGGCCGTGATGAGGGTTCCATGGCCCTGGATTAAAGCCAGTCATCCGGTCAGGGGGCATGGGTGTTTCCGGTTGGGACCGAGAGGGGGGCACCCCTTAGAGCGCGCGATATAAATTTGATCCCATGCTACGCGAGGTTGTAGCCTCCCCGTCTTAAAGTTTTTCTTGAACGTTGCCTAGGGTGATTCCTGGCAGCGGAATGTGGAATGGGTGTGTACTGGTTAGATGTGTTTCTCCTAAAATACCGTAAACGGAACTAGTCCTTTGTGACTACTGAAATCCGTTGGCTGTGGTTAAAAAGTACAAGCTCTGCAGAGTCAAAACCCATCTGAGTAATCATGTCCGTGGTCAAGGATCTTGGTCAACATATCCATATCCGTATCAATATCAGTCTCAACGTCCGTCTCAGCGTCAGTCTCTGTGTCAGTCTTAGTGAAAATCTCCGGTGAGCAAACATGAGTGGTAAACCAGGTTGAATGTTATTCCTGTGGATGGACTAACCAGTTTATTATTACGTACATGAGCATTTCCTTGAGATGATTTAAATTCATGAGCTACTTGAATTCGAATAATGAAATATAAGCCCTTTATGTGATGTCGCTCAGACGTCCGACTGTGGCACTCTTGTTATTTACTTTTAATATAAGCCCTTTATGTGATGTCGCTCAGACGTCCGATTGTGGCACTCTTGTTATTTATGTTTGATATAAGCCCTTTATGTGATGTCGCTCAGACGTCCGACTGTGGCACTCTTGTTATTTACTTTTCA